>NC_088234.1:436929-588718 GCF_036934945.1 Oncorhynchus masou masou | reverse complement strand
CTCACTAAACCCTCCGTAAATAACTCAGTTCTTAACGTAAAGACTTAAAACTCAGGATTCTGTAAAGGCATACCCCAATGAGGATATGAGTTTATTTATAGCTTCCTGTGCCAACCGGAAGTGCCATAATTGGTGTCTCAGGGGCTGTTTGGAAGGGTTAAAAAAATCAGATCTGTCCAAAACTTCATATGTGTGATTAGACAACCCCCATGAACTGTAAATCAGTCATTTTTCCCAACAGATGTCAAAGAAAAGCTCTCACACACACACACACAGCAAGGATGGAGTGACAAAGCGTGGTGTTTAAAGACACAGAGAGCAGGCAATGGCATAAACATAATCCCAAGGCAGGGCCGAGTCCAACGAGGTGCCCCGCTTGACCGTAGCTCACTCGGTCTGAGCGCAGCGACCATGAGAAAAATAGGCCCACAATGAAGCCTGCACCACAATGTCATTTGATTTTGGGTGACAGCGGCGGAACCGTTAGGTTTAGAAGGACAATTCAAACACAGGACTGTTCCTAAGGTCCTCCCGATCTGTGCAAGCCTAACCTTGACTGTGTGGCATTAACCTTTCACAGTTAAAAGAAGGTGTTTACATAAAAACAGTGTGCATTGACTTCTCTCCCCATAGGAATACATTGCCTGCTCCCCTAAATACAACCTGGGGTCTTTATGGGTTATGAATGCTGTATGAACCTGTCTTCTATGACATTCCATCAGACCACTATGAGGTCTACCTGTGTCGATTCTAAGCTTCCTGGAGCAACCGGAAGTGGTTAGATTGACCCAAAAGGTATTTGGATGTACATCACCTCGAAAGGTGCCGAGGCCTCTGCATTATTCAACCCTGTGTAGATCAGTCAATTCTCAACTTAAAGACTTAAAACTCAGGATTCCCTAGGTTTCTATGTCAGTCAAGACATGTGTGTATTTATAGCTTCCTGTGCCAACCGGAAGTGCCATAATTGGTGTCTCAGGGGCTGTTTGGAAGGGTTAAAAAAATCAGATCTGTCCAAAACTTCATGTGTGATTAGACAACCCCCATGAACTGTAAATCAGTCATTTTTCCCATAAAAATTCAAAGGAAAAATAAATCACACAGATACACAACTTGGATGGAGGGACGTATTGGGGTGTGTAGAGACTGACAGTGCCTCCAATAGTTAGCTTTGTTCGAGCTAAAGAACCGTCAGACCTAGAGTTCCGAAACTTTAGAATCCTGTTCTAGACCTCAGGTAGATAGTGCGTGGTGAGTTACGGCGCTCTAGAATGTTCTCGGACCGAGAAACAGCGTCGAACATTTGCAATGACTTCAATTCATTTTGACCATTACGAAAATGGCGACATTTAGAAATGTCCCAGAGACACAAGACTAGGTGCATTGTGACCGTCTCGGCCCATAGAGACAGAACCCAACATCTCGGTCCGATAGCTCATTCAAGGACCCCGTAGCAAGGCATGGAAAAAAGTGGATTTTCAGCACCAATTAGGCTTTTACTCGGACACCAAATGACCTATCGGGCCGAAACTCGGGATTCGGGGTCGCCTCACATAGGACTACACATAATGTCCGAACTGGCCCCGCAGCTAGAAAGTAACTATGTGTTTTATGGTTTTTTAATGTTTTGTACCGAAGGCCTTGTGAATTTTGGGCCAGCTCTGAAGTATGTTATACTTGGCTCCTAAATGAGTTGGGAAAAGTGGGTTTGGTGTCAGTTTGTATCAGTTTGGTGTCAGAATGATATCAAATTGACTGATGGACGGTGACTTGCAGGTGACTCTTGTCCATTAGCAATATGTTTAGCGGTGAGGTACCATCACCAAAAGCGACATCTGAAATCAACCCAAACGAGCGATGGAGAGGTACCAGTATCACTGCCCAGACATCCCTATGTCATCGGGCCAGTCAATTTGGCATTCCTGCATGATTTTTATGGCATGACAAAAATTGGTGATGGTGACTGAAAAATCCCAGTTCAACCCCATATGGCAAATGCACAGTGACTTTGCAAATTTTCAGTGTGAGAAAACATGACCCAAATGGACATTCTGAAATCAACCCAAACGAGCCATGGAGAGGTACCAGTATCACTGCCCAGCCATCCCGAGGTCATCGGGCCAGTCAATTTGGCATTCCTGCAAAAATTTTCAGTGACTTTGCAAAAGAACATTTAAGGAACATTTGCAATATGTTTTAACAGTGAGGTCATCGGGCCAGTCATCACCAAAAGCGACATTCTGAAATCAACCCAAACGAGCCATGGAGAGGTACCAGTATCACTGCCCAGACATCCCTATGTCATCGGGCCAGTCAATTTGGCATTCCTGCATGATTTTTATGGCATGACAAATTGGTGATGGTGACTGCCCAGTTAACCATATGGCAAATGCACAGTGACTTTGAAAGAGTGAGAAAAATCACCAAATGGACATTCTGAAATCAACCCAAACGAGCGATGGGAGGTACCAGAATCACTGCCCAGCCATCCCGAGGTCATCGGGCCAGTCAATTTGGCATTCCTGCACATATTTTCAGTGACTTTGCAAATGTAAGGAACATTTGCAATATGTTTTAACAGTGAGTTACCATCACCAAAAGCGACATTCTGAAATCAACCCAAACGAGCCATGGAGAGGTACCAGTATCACTGCCCAGCCATCCCGAGGTCATCGGGCCAGTCAATTTGGCATTCCTGCAAAAATTTTCAGTGACTTTGCAAAAGTAAGGAACATTTGCAATATGTTTTAACGGTGAGGTACCATCACCAAAAGCGACATTCTGAAATCAACCCAAACGAGCCATGGAGAGGTACCAAAATCACTGCCCAGCCATCCTATGTCATCGGGCCAGTCAATTTGGCATTCCTGCATGATTTTTATGGCATGACAAATTGGTGATGGTGACTGCCCAGTTAACCATATGGCAAATGCACAGTGACTTTGCAAAAGTGAGAAAACATGACCAAATGGACATTCTGAAATCAACACAAACAATGGCATGACCATAGTGTCCAGACTATGCCGAGTCCAACGAGGTGCCCCGCTTGACCGTAGCTCGCTCGGTCTGAGCGCGGCGACCATGAGAAAAATAGGCCCAATATGAAGCCTTCACCAGTACGTCATTTGATTTTGGGTGACAGCGGCGGAACCGTTAGGTTTAGAAAGACAATTCAACCACAGGACTGTTCCTAAGGTCCTCCTGATCTGTCCAAGCCTATCCTTGACCGTGTGACATTAACCCTTCACAGTCAAAAGAAGGTGTTTACATAAAAACAGTGTTCATTGACTTCTCTCCCCATAGGAATATATTGGCTGCTCCACTAAATACAACCTGGAGTCTATATGGGTTATGAATGTTGTATGAACCTGTCTTTGGTACCAGTCCATCAGACCACTATAAGGTCTACCTGTGTCGATTCTAAGCTTCCTGGACCAACCGGAAGTGGTTCAAATCGCCCTAAAAGTGTATACCCATACACTGCCTGCAATTTGATGGACATAGTGCATTGAACCCTGTGTAAATCAGTCAGTTTTCATGGTAAAGACTTAAAACTCAGGATTCTCTAATGGAATAGCCCAATGAGGATGTATGTTGAGTTACAGCTTCCTGTGCCAACCGGAAGTGCCATAATTGGTGTCTCATGGGCTGTTTGGAGGGTTAAAAATATCAGATCTGTCCAAAACTTCATATGTGTGATTAGACAACCCCCATGAACTGTAAGTCAGTCATTTTTCCCAACAGATGTCAAAGAAAAGCTCTCACACACACACAGCAAGGATGGAGTGACAAAGCGTGGTGTTTAAAGACACAGAGAGCAGGCAATGGCATAAACATAATCCCAAGGCCGTGCCGAGTCCAACGAGGTGCCCCTCTTGACCGTAGCTCGCTCGGTCTGAGCGCAAGCGACCATGAGAAAAATAGGCCCACAATGATGCCTGCACCACAATGTCATTGGATTTTGGGTGACAGCGGCGGAACCGTTAGGTTTAGAAGGACAATTCAAACACAGGACTGTTCCTAAGGTCCTCCCGATCTGTGCAAGCCTAACCTTGACTGTGTGGCATTAACCTTTCACAGTTAAAAGAAGGTGTTTACAAAAAAACAGTGTGCATTGACTTCTCTCCCCATAGGAATACATTGCCTGCTCCCCTAAATACAACCTGGGGTCTTTATGGGTTATGAATGCTGTATGAACCTGTCTTCTATGACATTCCATCAGACCACTATGAGGTCTACCTGTGTCGATTCTAAGCTTCCTGGAGCAACCGGAAGTGGTTAGATTGACCCAAAAGGTATTTGGATGTACATCACCTCGAAAGGTGCCGAGGCCTCTGCATTATTCAACCCTGTGTAGATCAGTCAATTCTCAACTTAAAGACTTAAAACTCAGGATTCCCTAGGTTTCTATGTCAGTCAAGACATGTGTGTATTTATAGCTTCCTGTGCCAACCGGAAGTGCCATAATTGGTGACTCAGGGGCTGTTTGGAAGGGTTAAAAAAATCAGATCTGTCCAAAACTTCATATGTGTGATTAGACAACCCCCATGAACTGTAAATCAGTCATTTTTCCCAACAGATGTCAAAGAAAAGCTCTCACACACACACACAGCAAGGATGGAGTGACAAAGCGTGGTGTTTAAAGACACAGAGAGCAGGCAATGGCATAAACATAATCCCAAGGCCGTGCCGAGTCGAAACGAGGTGCCCCGCTTGACCGTAGCTCGCTCGGTCTGAGCGCAGCGACCATGAGAAAAATAGGCCCACAATGAAGCCTGCACCACAATGTTATTTGATTTTGGGTGACAGCGGCGGAACCGTTAGGTTTAGAAGGACAATTCAAACACAGGACTGTTCCTAAGGTCCTCCCGATCTGTGCAAGCCTAACCTTGACTGTGTGGCATTAACCTTTCACAGTTAAAAGAAGGTGTTTACAAAAAAACAGTGTGCATTGACTTCTCTCCCCATAGGAATACATTGCCTGCTCCCCTAAATACAACCTGGGGTCTTTATGGGTTATGAATGCTGTATGAACCTGTCTTCTATGACATTCCATCAGACCACTATGAGGTCTACCTGTGTCGATTCTAAGCTTCCTGGAGCAACCGGAAGTGGTTAAATTGACCCAAAAGGTATTTGGATGTACATCACCTCGAAAGGTGCCGAGGCCTCTGCATTTTTCAACCCTGTGTAGATCAGTCAATTCTCAACTTAAAGACTTAAAACTCAGGATTCCCTAGGTTTCTATGTCAGTCAAGACATGTGTGTATTTATAGCTTCCTGTGCCAACCGGAAGTGCCATAATTGGTGACTCAGGGGCTGTTTGGAAGGGTTAAAAAAATCAGATCTGTCCAAAACTTCATATGTGTGATTAGACAACCCCCATGAACTGTAAATCAGTCATTTTTCCCAACAGATGTCAAAGAAAAGCTCTCACACACACACACAGCAAGGATGGAGTGACAAAGCGTGGTGTTTAAAGACACAGAGAGCAGGCAATGGCATAAACATAATCCCAAGGCCGTGCCGAGTCCAACGAGGTGCCCCGCTTGACCGTAGCTCGCTCGGTCTGAGCGCAGCGACCATGAGAAAAATAGGCCCACAATGAAGCCTGCACCACAATGTTATTTGATTTTGGGTGACAGCGGCGGAACCGTTAGGTTTAGAAGGACAATTCAAACACAGGACTGTTCCTAAGGTCCTCCCGATCTGTGCAAGCCTAACCTTGACTGTGTGGCATTAACCTTTCACAGTTAAAAGAAGGTGTTTACAAAAAAACAGTGTGCATTGACTTCTCTCCCCATAGGAATACATTGCCTGCTCCCCTAAATACAACCTGGGGTCTTTATGGGTTATGAATGCTGTATGAACCTGTCTTCTATGACATTCCATCAGACCACTATGAGGTCTACCTGTGTCGATTCTAAGCTTCCTGGAGCAACCGGAAGTGGTTAAATTGACCCAAAAGGTATTTGGATGTACATCACCTCGAAAGGTGCCGAGGCCTCTGCATTTTTCAACCCTGTGTAGATCAGTCAATTCTCAACTTAAAGACTTAAAACTCAGGATTCCCTAGGTTTCTATGTCAGTCAAGACATGTGTGTATTTATAGCTTCCTGTGCCAACCGGAAGTGCCATAATTGGTGTCTCAGGGGCTGTTTGGAAGGGTTAAAAAATCAGATCTGTCCAAAACTTCATATGTGTGATTAGACAACCCCCATGAACTGTAAATCAGTCATTTTTCCCATAAAAATTCAAAGGAAAAATAAATCACACAGATACACAACTTGGATGGAGGGACGTATTGGGGTGTGTAGAGACTGACAGTGCCTCCAATAGTTAGCTTTGTTCGAGCTAAAAAAGAACCGTCAGACCTAGAGTTCCGAAACTTTAGAATCCTGTTCTAGACCTCAGGTAGATAGTGCGTGGTGAGTTACGGCGCTCTAGGATGTTCTCGGACCGAGAAACAGCGTCGAACATTTGCAATGACTTCAATTCATTTTGACCATTACGAAAATGGCGACATTTAGAAATGTCCCAGAGACACAAGACTAGGTGCATTGTGACCGTCTCGGCCCATAGAGACAGAACCCAACATCTCGGTCCGATAGCTCATTCAAGGACCCCGTAGCAAGGCATTGAAAAAGTGGATTTTCAGCACCAATTAGGCTTTTACTCTGACACCAAATGACCTATCGGGCCGAAACTCGGGATTCGGGGTCGCCTCACATAGGACTACACATAATGTCCGAACTGGCCCGCAGCTAGAAAGTAACTATGTGTTTTATGGTTTTTTAATGTTTTGTACCGAAGGCCTTGTGAATTTTGGGCCAGCTCTGAAGTATGTTATACTTGGCTCCTAAATGAGTTGGGAAAAGTGGGTTTGGTGTCAGTTTGTATCAGTTTGGTGTCAGAATGATATCAAATTGACTGATGGACGGTGACTTGCAGGTGACTCTTGTCCATTAGCAATATGTTTAAGCGGTGAGGTACCATCACCAAAAGCGACATTCTGAAATCAACCCAAACGAGCGATGGAGAGGTACCAAAATCACTGCCCAGCCATCCCTAAGTCATCGGGCCAGTCAATTTGGCATTCCTCCATGATTTTTATGGCATGACAAATTGGTGATGGTGACTGCCCAGTTAACCATATGGCAAATGCACAGTGACTTTGAAAAGTGAGAAAACATGACCAAATGGACATTCTGAAATCAACCCTAACGAGTGATGGAGAGGTACCATAATCACTGCCAAGCCATCCCGAGTTCATCGGGCCAGTCAATTGGCATTCCTGCAAAAATTTTCAGTGACTTTGAAAAAGTAAGGAACATTTGCAATATGTTTTAACAGTGAGGTACCATCACCAAAAGCGACATTCTGAAATCAACCCAAACGAGCCATGGAGAGGTACCAGTATCACTGCCCAGCCATCCCGAGGTCATCGGGCCAGTCAATTTGGCATTCCTGCACAAATTTTCAGTGACTTTGCAAAAGTAAGGAACATTTGCAATATGTTTTAACAGTGAGGTACCATCACCAAAAGCGACATTCTGAAATCAACCCAAACGAGCCATGGAGAGGTACCAGTATCACTGCCCAGACATCCCTATGTCATCGGGCCAGTCAATTTGGCATTCCTGCATGATTTTTATGGCATGACAAATTGGTGATGGTGACTGCCCAGTTAACCATATGGCAAATGCACAGTGACTTTGAAAAGAGTGAGAAAAATCACCAAATGGACATTCTGGAATCAACCCTAACGAGCGATGGAGAGGTACCAGAATCACTACCAAGCCATCCCGACTTCATCGGGCCAGTCAATTTGGCATTCCTGCAAAAATTTTCAGTGACTTTGCAAAAGTAAGGAACATTTGCAATATGTTTTAACAGTGAGGTACCATCACCAAAAGCGACATTCTGAAATCAACCCAAACGAGCGATGGAGAGGTACCAAAATCACTGCCCAGCCATCCTGAGGTCATCGGGCCAGTCAATTTGGCATTCCTGCATGATTTTTATAGCATGACAAATTGGTGATGGTGACTGCCCAGTTAACCATATGGCAAATGCACAGTGACTTTGAAAGAGTGAGAAAAATCACCAAATGGACATTCTGAAATCAGCCCAAACGAGCGATGGAGAGGTACCAAAATCACTGCCCAGCCATCCTGAGGTCATCGGGCCAGTCAATTTGGCATTCCTGCAAGAATTTTTTGTGACTTTGCAAAAGTAAGGAACATTTGCAATATGTTTAAGCGGTGAGGTACCATCACCAAAAGCGACATTCTGAAATCAACCCAAACGAGCGATGGAGAGGTACCAGTATCACTGCCCAGCCATCCTGAGGTCATCGGGCCAGTCAATTTGGCATTCCTGCACAAATTTTCAGTGACTTTGCAAAAGTAAGGAACATTTGCAATATGTTTTAACAGTGAGGTACCATCACCAAATGGACATTCTGGAATCGACCATAACGAGTGATGGAGAGGTACCAGAATCACTGCCAAGCCATCCCGAGTTCATCGGGCCAGTCAATTTGGCATTCCTGCACAAATTTTCAGTGACTTTGCAAAAGTAAGGAACATTTGCAATATGTTTTAACAGTGAGATACCATCACCAAAAGCGACATTCTGAAATCAACCCAAACGAGCCATGGAGAGGTACCAGTATCACTGCCCAGCCATCCCGAGGTCATCGGGCCAGTCAATTTGGCATTCCTGCAAAAATTTTCAGTGACTTTGCAAAAGTAAGGAACATTTGCAATATGTTTTAACAGTGAGGTACCATCACCAAAAGCGACATTCTGAAATCAACCCAAACGAGCGATGGAGAGGTACCAGTATCACTGCCCAGACATCCCTATGTCATCGGGCCAGTCAATTTGGCATTCCTGCGTGATTTTTACAGCATGACAAATTGGTAATGGTGACTGCCCAGTTAACCATATGGCAAATGCACAGTGACTTTGAAAGAGTGAGAAAAATCACCAAATGGACATTCTGGAATCGCCCTAACGAGTGATGGAGAGGTACCAGAATCACTGCCAAAGCCATCCCGAGTTCATCGGGCCAGTCAATTTGGCATTCCTGCAAAAATTTTCAGTGACTTTGCAAAAGTAAGTAACATTTGCAATATGTTTAGCGGTGAGGTACCATCACCAAAAGCGACATTCTGAAATCAACCCAAACGAGCCATGGAGAGGTACCAAAATCACTGCCCAGCCATCCTGAGGTCATCGGGCCAGTCAATTTGGCATTCCTGCATGATTTTTATGGCATGACAAATTGGTGATGGTGACTGCCCAGTTAACCATATGGCAAATGCACAGTGACTTTGCAAAAGTGAGAAAACATGACCAAATGGACATTCTGAAATCAACACAAACAATGGCATGACCATAGTGTCCAGACTGTGCCGAGTCCAACGAGGTGCCCCGCTTGACCGTAGCTCGCTCGGTCTGAGCGCAGCGACCATGAGAAAAATAGGCCCAATATGAAGCCTTCACCAGTACGTCATTTGATTTTGGGTGACAGCGGCGGAACCGTTAGGTTTAGAAAGACAATTCAACCACAGGACTGTTCCTAAGGTCCTCCTGATCTGTCCAAGCCTATCCTTGACTGTGTGACATTAACCCTTCACAGTCAAAAGAAGGTGTTTACATAAAAACAGTGTTCATTGACTTCTCTCCCCATAGGAATATATTGGCTGCTCCACTAAATACAACCTGGAGTCTATATGGGTTATGAATGTTGTATGAACCTGTCTTTGGTACCAGTCCATCAGACCACTATAAGGTCTACCTGTGTCGATTCTAAGCTTCCTGGACCAACCGGAAGTGGTCCAAATCGCCCTAAAAGTGTATACCCATACACTGCCTGCAATTTGATGGACATAGTGCATTGAACCCTGTGTAAATCAGTCAGTTTTCATGGTAAAGACTTAAAACTCAGGATTCTCTAATGGAATACCCCAATGAGGATGTATGTTGAGTTACAGCTTCCTGTGCCAACCGGAAGTGCCATAATTGGTGTCTCATGGGCTGTTTGGAGGGGTTAAAAAAATCAGATCTTTCCAAAACTTCATATATATGATTAGGCAACCCCCATGAACTGTAAATCAGTCATTTTTCCCATAAAAATTCAAAGGAAAACTAAATCACACAGATACACAACATGGATGGAGGGACGTATCATTGGGGTGCGTAGAGACTGACAGTGCCTCCAATAGTTAGCTTTGAATGATATCAAATTGACTGATGGACAGTGACTTGCAGGTGACTCTTGTCCATTAGCAATATGTTTAAGCGGTGAGGTACCATCACCAAAAGCGACATTCTGAAATCAACCCAAACGAGCGATGGAGAGGTACCAAAATCACTGCCCAGCCATCCTGAGGTCATCAGGCCAGTCAATTTGGCATTCCTGCATGATTTTTATGGCATGACAAATTGGTGATGGTGACTGCCCAGTTAACCATATGGCAAATGCACAGTGACTTTGCAAAAGTGAGAAAACATAAACAAATGGACATGATGAAATCAACCCAAACGAGCCATGGAGAGGTACCAGTATCACTGCCCAGCCATCCCGAGGTCATCGGGCCAGTCAATTTGGCATTCCTGCAAAAATTTTCAGTGACTTTGCAAAAGTAAGGAACATTTGCAATATGTTTTAACAGTGAGGTACCATCACCAAAAGCGACATTCTGAAATCAACCCAAACGAGCAATGGAGAGGTACCAGTATCACTGCCCAGCCATCCTGAGGTCATCGGGCCAGTCAATTTGGCATTCCTGCGTGATTTTTATAGCATGACAAATTGGTAATGGTGACTGCCCAGTTAACCATATGGCAAATGCACAGTGACTTTGAAAGAGTGAGAAAAATCACCAAATGGACATTCTGAAATCAGCCCAAACGAGCGATGGAGAGGTACCAAAATCACTGCCCAGCCATCCTGAGGTCATCGGGCCAGTCAATTTGGCATTCCTGCATGATTTTTATGGCATGACAAATTGGTGATGGTGACTGCCCAGTTAACCATATGGCAAATGCACAGTGACTTTGCAAAAGTGAGAAAACATAAACAAATGGACATGATGAAATCAACCCAAACGAGCCATGGAGAGGTACCAGTATCACTGCCCAGCCATCCCGAGGTCATCGGGCCAGTCAATTTGGCATTCCTGCAAAAATTTTCAGTGACTTTGCAAAAGTAAGGAACATTTGCAATATGTTTTAACAGTGAGGTACCATCACCAAAAGCGACATTCTGAAATCAACCCAAACGAGCAATGGAGAGGTACCAGTATCACTGCCCAGCCATCCTGAGGTCATCGGGCCAGTCAATTTGGCATTCCTGCGTGATTTTTATAGCATGACAAATTGGTAATGGTGACTGCCCAGTTAACCATATGGCAAATGCACAGTGACTTGGAAAGAGTGAGAAAAATCACCAAATGGACATTCTGAAATCAGCCCAAACGAGCGATGGAGAGGTACCAGTATCACTGCCCAGCCATCCCGAGGTCATCGGGCCAGTCAATTTGGCATTCCTGCAAGAATTTTTTGTGACTTTGCAAAAGTAAGGAACATTTGCAATATGTTTAAAGCGGTGAGGTACCATCACCAAAAGCGACATTCTGAAATCAACCCAAACGAGCGATGGAGAGGTACCAAAATCACTGCCCAGCCATCCTGAGGTCATCAGGCCAGTCAATTTGGCATTCCTGCATGATTTTTATGGCATGACAAATTGGTGATGGTGACTGCCCAGTTAACCATATGGCAAATGCACAGTGACTTTGCAAAAGTGAGAAAACATAAACAAATGGACATGATGAAATCAACCCAAACGAGCCATGGAGAGGTACCAGTATCACTGCCCAGCCATCCCGAGGTCATCGGGCCAGTCAATTTGGCATTCCTGCAAAAATTTTCAGTGACTTTGCAAAAGTAAGGAACATTTGCAATATGTTTTAACAGTGAGGTACCATCACCAAAAGCGACATTCTGAAATCAACCCAAACGAGCAATGGAGAGGTACCAGTATCACTGCCCAGCCATCCTGAGGTCATCGGGCCAGTCAATTTGGCATTCCTGCGTGATTTTTATAGCATGACAAATTGGTAATGGTGACTGCCCAGTTAACCATATGGCAAATGCACAGTGACTTTGAAAGAGTGAGAAAAATCACCAAATGGACATTCTGAAATCAGCCCAAACGAGCGATGGAGAGGTACCAGTATCACTGCCCAGCCATCCCGAGGTCATCGGGCCAGTCAATTTGGCATTCCTGCAAAATTTTTTGTGACTTTGCAAAAGTAAGGAACATTTGCAATATGTTTAACAGTGAGGTACCATCACCAAAGCGACATTCTGAAATCAACCCAAACGAGCGATGGAGAGGTACCAAAATCACTGCCCAGCCATCCTGAGGTCATCGGGCCAGTCAATTTGGCATTCCTGCATGATTTTTATGGCATGACAAATTGGTGATGGTGACTGCCCAGTTAACCATATGGCAAATGCACAGTGACTTTGCAAAAGTGAGAAAACATGACCAAATGGACATTCTGAAATCAACCCAAACGAGTGATGGAGAGGTACCAGAATCACTGCCAAGCCATCCCGAGGTCATCGGGCCAGTCAATTTGGCATTCCTGCAAAAATTTTCAGTGACTTTGCAAAAGTAAGGAACATTTGCAATATGTTTTAACAGTGAGGTACCATCACCAAAAGCGACATTCTGAAATCAACCCAAACGAGCAATGGAGAGGTACCAGTATCACTGCCCAGCCATCCTGAGGTCATCGGGCCAGTCAATTTGGCATTCCTGCATGATTTTTATGACTTTGACAAATTGGTGATGGTGACTGCCCAGTTAACCATATGGCAAATGCACAGTGTTTTAAAAGTGAGAAAACATGACCAAATGGACATTCTGAAATCAACCCAAACGAGTGATGGAGAGGTACCAGAATCACTGCCCAGCCATCCCGAGGTCATCGGGCCAGTCAATTTGGCATTCCTGCAAAAATTTTCAGTGACTTTGCAAAAGTAAGGAACATTTGCAATATGTTTTAACAGTGAGGTACCATCACCAAAAGCGACATTCTGAAATCAACCCAAACGAGCAATGGAGAGGTACCAGTATCACTGCCCAGCCATCCTGAGGTCATCGGGCCAGTCAATTTGGCATTCCTGCATGATTTTATGGCATGACAAATTGGTGATGGTGACTGCCCAGTTAACCATATGGCAAATGCACAGTGACTTTGCAAAAGTGAGAAAACATCACCAAATGGACATTCTGAAATCAACCCAAACGAGTGATGGAGAGGTACCAGAATCACTGCCAAGCCATCCCGAGGTCATCGGGCCAGTCAATTTGGCATTCCTGCAAAAATTTTCAGTGACTTTGCAAAAGTAAGGAACATTTGCAATATGTTTTAACAGTGAGGTACCATCACCAAAAGCGACATTCTGAAATCAACCCAAACGAGCCATGGAGATGTACCAAAATCACTGCCCAGCCATCCTGAGGTCATCGGGCCAGTCAATTTGGCATTCCTGCATGATTTTTATGGCATGACAAATTGGTGATGGTGAATGCCCAGTTAACCATATGGCAAATGCACAGTGACTTTGCAAAAGTGAGAAAACATAAACAAATGGACATGATGAAATCAACACCACGAGTGATTGAAAGGAACAACAATCACTGCCCGGCCATCCCGAGTTCATCAGGCCAGTCAATTTTGCATTTCTGAAGGATTTTTGAGCATGTCAAATTTCTTATGACATTTGGCCCCCACAAAACATATGCCTTATGCACAAGCAAAAAAAAACAAAAACATTATAATAATAAAATATGACTAAAGTATGTTGATACAGTTCTTATACGTGTGTAACTGACACAAAATGCGAAAAAATTTCGAAAAACGGTCCAGAAAGCACTTTTTTAGGGGTGTGTGAAGTTTTTTATGAAATTTAAGAATTTTTGACTTTTGACTTCTGACTTCCTATGAAATCATATTGCAAATGGACAAAACATATGCAATATGCGCAAGTAAAAAATTAAAAAAATTATGTTAATAAAATTGGACAAAAGTATTTTCATACAGTTCTTATACATGTGTAATTGTCAAAAAAAGCGAAAGAATTTGAAAAACGGTCCAGAAAGCACTTTTTTAAGGGGTGATACGTTTTTTTCAAAAAATTCGTTTTTTCAAAATTTGGCTTTTGGATGTTGACTTGGAGTCCAATACCAATATGAAAAACCATGGTGGAGTGCAATCGCCACCTGTTGGATTTTTGAAGTGTTACAACTGGCAATACCCATATGGCAATAGCAGTAAACTTTGCATGAATCAACGCCGCTTTGGGTGGTATTGGCCAATGTGTGCATGGTTTGGCCTATGCCAATAACTTGCCATTCATTTTTGTCCACTACGGGGGTGAAATCCCTTACTGAATGAAGGCTGAATGAAGGCTCATGATCCAGACCCTCACTGAATGAAGGCTGAATGAAGGCTCATGTTCCAGACCCTTACTGGATGAAGGCTGAATGAAGGCTCATGTTCCAGACCCTCACTGAATGAAGGTTCATATTCCAGACCCTCACTGAATGAAGGCTCATATTCCAGACCCTTACTGGATGAAGGCTGAATGAAGGCTCATGTTCCAGACCCTCACTGAATGAAGGTTCATATTCCAGACCCTTACTGGATGAAGGCTGAATGAAGGCTCATGTTCCAGACCCTCACTGAATGAAGGTTCATATTCCAGACCCTCACTGAATGAAGGCTGAATGAAGGCTCATGTTCCAGACCCTCACTGAATGAAGGCTGAATGAAGGCTCATGTTCCAGACCCTTACTAAATTAAGATTCATGTTCCAGACCCTTACTGAATGAAGGTTCATGTTCCAGACCCTCACTGAATGAAGGCTGAATGAAGGCTCATGTTCCAGACCCTTACTGGATGAAGGCTCATGTTCCAGACCCTTACTGGATGAAGGCTGAATGAAGGCTCATGTTCCAGACCCTTACTGAATGAAGGCTCATGTTCCAGACCCTTACTGGATGAAGGCTGAATGAACGCTCATGTCCCAGACCCTTACTAAACACCTCATTCAACTAGTTGTGATCTAAATTGAGGATCATGAATAGTTGAACAGCTGGGCTGACAGGAAAGAACTTGTACACAGTGCATTACCCTGGGACAGAAATCACCCACATCTGTATCTTAGAATGAGCTTTATAAGTTATAATGAGCGGACAATTCTGCATGATAGATAACAGCATGTGTGAATCTACTTCTATCTAACCATAGTGATGGTAACTAAACTCCTGGGAGGGTGATGTTGCTGACTAACCTCCTGACTAACCTCCTGAGAGGGTGATGTTGCTGAATAACCTCCTGACTAACCTCCTGAGAGGGTGATGTTGCTGACTAACCTCCTGACTAACCTCCTGAGAGGGTGATGTTGCTGAATAACCTCCTGACTAACCTCCTGAGAGGGTGATGTTGCTGACTAACCTCCTGACTAACCTCCTGAGAGGGTGATGTTGCTGACTAACCTCCTGAGAGGGTGATGTTGCTGAATAACCTCCTGACTAACCTCCTGAGAGGGTGATGTTGCTGACTAACCTCCTGAGAGGGTGATGTTGCTGAATAACCTCCTGACTAACCTCCTGAGAGGGTGATGTTGCTGAATAACCTCCTGAGAGGGTGATGTTCCTGACTAACCTCCTGACTAACCTCCTGAGAGGGTGATGTTCCTGACTAACCTCCTGACTAACCTACTGAGAGGGTGATGTTGCTGACTAACCTCCTGACTAACCTCCTGGGAGGGTGATGTTGCTGAATAACCTCCTGAGAGGGTGATGTTGCTGAATAACCTCCTGAGAGGGTGATGTTGCTGAATAACCTCCTGACTAACCTCCTGAGAGGGTGATGTTGCTGACTAACCTCCTGACTAACCTCCTGAGAGGGTGATGTTGCTGACTAACCTCTGACTAACCTCCTGAGAGGGTGATGTTGCTGACTAACCTCCTGAGAGGGTGATGTTGCTGAATAACCTCCTGACTAACCTCCTGAGAGGGTGATGTTCCTGACTAACCTCCTGGGAGGGTGATGTTGCTGAATAACCTCCTGAGAGGGTGATGTTGCTGAATAACCTCCTGAGAGGGTGATGTTGCTGAATAACCTCCTGACTAACCTCCTGAGATGGTGATGTTTCTGACTAACCTCCTGAATAACCTCCTGAGAGGGTGATGTTGCTGAATAACCTCCTGACTAACCTCCTGAGAGGGTGATGTTCCTGACTAACCTCCTGAGAGGGTGATGTTGCTGACTAACCTCCTGACTAACCTCCTGAGAGGGTGATGTTGCTGAATAACCTCCTGAGAGGGTGATGTTGCTGACTAACCTCCTGAGAGGGTGATGTTTCTGACTAACCTCCTGACTAATCTCCTGAGAGGGTGATGTTGCTGACTAACCTCCTGACTAACCTCCTGAGAGGGTGATGTTGCTGACTAACCTCCTGAGAGGGTGATGTTGCTGACTAACCTCCTGAGAGGGTGATGTTGCTGAATAACCTCCTGACTAACCTCCTGAGAGGGTGATGTTGCTGACTAACCTCCTGACTAACCTCCTGAGAGGGTGATGTTGCTGACTAACCTCCTTAGAGGGTGATGTTGCTGAATAACCTCCTGAGAGGGTGATGTTGCTGACTAACCTCCTTAGAGGGTGATGTTCCTGACTAACCTCCTGAGAGGGTGATGTTGCTGAATAACCTCCTGACTAACCTCCTGAGAGGGTGATGTTGCTGACTAACCTCCTGAGAGGGTGATGTTGCTGACTAACCTCCTGAGAGGGTGATGTTGCTGACTAACCTCCTGAGAGGGTGATGTTGCTGAATAACCTCCTGACTAACCTCCTGAGAGGGTGATGTTACTGACTAACCTCCTGAGAGGGTGATGTTGCTGAATAACCTCCTGACTAACCTCCTGGGAGGGTGATGTTGCTGACTAACCTCCTGACTAACCTCCTGAGATGGTGATGTTTCTGAATAACCTCCTGACTAACCTCCTGAGAGGGTGATGTTCCTGAATAACCTCCTGACTAACCTCCTGAGAGGGTGATGTTGCTGAATAACCTCCTGAGAGGGTGATGTTGCTGAATAACCTCCTGAGAGGGTGATGTTTCTGACTAACCTCCTGAGAGGGTGATGTTGCTGAATAACCTCCTGACTAACCTCCTGGGAGGGTGATGTTGCTGACTAACCTCCTGACTAACCTCCTGAGAGGGTGATGTTGCTGACTAACCTCCTGAGAGGGTGATGTTGCTGAATAACCTCCTGACTAACCTCCTGGGAGGGTGATGTTGCTGACTAACCTCCTGACTAACCTCCTGAGATGGTGATGTTTCTGAATAACCTCCTGACTAACCTCCTGAGAGGGTGATGTTCCTGACTAACCTCCTGACTAACCTACTGAGAGGGTGATGTTCCTGACTAACCTCCTGACTAACCTCCTGAGAGGGTGATGTTGCTGAATAACCTCCTGACTAACCTCCTGAGAGGGTGATGTTGCTGACTAACCTCCTGACTAACCTCCTGAGAGGGTGATGTTGCTGACTAACCTCCTGAGAGGGTGATGTTTCTGACTAACCTCCTGAGAGGGTGATGTTGCTGAATAACCTCCTGAGAGGGTGATGTTGCTGAATAACCTCCTGAGAGGGTGATGTTTCTGACTAACCTCCTGAGAGCGTGATGTTGCTGAATAACCTCCTGAGAGGGTGATGTTGCTGAATAACCTCCTGACTAACCTCCTGAGAGGGTGATGTTGCTGAATAACCTCCTGACTAACCTCCTGAGAGGGTGATGTTGCTGAATAACCTACTGACTAACCTCCTGGGAGGGTGATGTTGCTGACTAACCTCCTGAGAGGGTGATGTTGCTGAATAACCTCCTGACTAACCTCCTGGGAGGGTGATGTTGCTGAATAACCTCCTGACTAACCTCCTGGGAGGGTGATGTTGCTGACAAACCTCCTGACTAACCTCCTGAGAGGGTGATGTTGCTGAATAACCTCCTGAGAGGGTGATGTTGCTGAATAACCTCCTGAGAGGGTGATGTTGCTGACTAAGCTCCTGGGAGGGTGATGTTGCTGACTAACCTCCTGACTAACCTCCTGAGAGGGTGATGTTGCTGAATAACCTCCTGAGAGGGTGATGTTGCTGACTAACCTCTGACTAACCTCCTGAGAGTTTGATGTTGCTGAATAACCTCCTGACTAACCTCCTGGGAGGGTGATGTTGCTGAATAACCTCCTGACTAACCTCCTGAGAGGGTGATGTTGCTGAATAACCTCCTGACTAACCTCCTGGGAGGGTGATGTTGCTGAATAACCTCTGACTAACCTCCTGAGAGGGTGATGTTGCTGAATAACCTCCTGACTAACCTCCTGAGAGGGTGATGTTGCTGAATAACCTCCTGACTAACCTCCTGAGAGGGTGATGTTGCTGAATAACCTCCTGACTAACCTCCTGAGAGGGTGATGTTGCTGAATTACCTCCTGACTAACCTCCTGAGAGGGTGATGTTGCTGAATAACCTCCTGACTAACCTCCTGGGAGGGTGATGTTGCTGAATAACCTCCTGAGAGGGTGATGTTGCTGAATAACCTCCTGACTAACCTCCTGAGAGGGTGATGTTGCTGACTACCTCCTGAGAGGGTGATGTTCCTGACTAACCTCCTGACTAACCTCCTGAGAGGGTGATGTTGCTGAATAACCTCCTGACTAACCTCCTGACTAACCTCCTGAGAGGGTGATTTTCCTGACTAACCTCCTGAGAGGGTGATGTTGCTGACTAACCTCCTGAGTAACCTCCTGAGAGGGTGATGTTGCTGAATAACCTCCTGACTAACCTCCTGAGAGGGTGATGTTGCTGAATAACCTCCTGAGAGGGTGATGTTGCTGACTAACCTCCTGAGAGGGTGATGTTGCTGAATAACCTCTGACTAACCTCCTGAGAGGGTGATGTTGCTGACTAACCTCCTGACTAACCTCCTGAGAGGGTGATGTTGCTGAATAACCTCCTGAATAACCTCCTGACTAACCTCCTGAGAGGGTGATGTTGCTGACTAACCTCCTGACTAACCTCCTGAGAGGGTGATGTTGCTGAATAACCTCCTGAGAGGGTGATGTTGCTGAATAACCTCCTGACTAACCTCTGAGAGGGTGATGTTGCTGAATAACCTCCTGAGAGGGTGATGTTAATGAATAACCTCCTGAGAGGGTGATGTTGCTGACTAACCTCCTGACTAACCTCCTGAGAGGGTGATGTTTCTGAATAACCTTCTGACTAACCTCCTGAGAGGGTGATGTTGCTGAATAACCTCTGACTAACCTCCTGAGAGGGTGATGTTTCTGAATAACCTCTGACTAACCTCCTGAGAGGCGATGTTGCTGACTAACCTCCTGACTAACCTCCTGAGAGGGTGATGTTGCTGAATAACCTCCTGACTAACCTCCTGAGAGGGTGATGTTGCTGACTAACCTCCTGACTAACCTCCTGAGATGGTGATGTTTCTGAATAACCTCCTGACTAACCTCCTGAGAGGGTGATGTTCCTGACTAACCTCCTGAGAGGGTGATGTTGCTGACTAACCTCTGACTAACCTCCTGAGAGGGTGATGTTGCTGACTAACCTCCTGACTAACCTCCTGAGAGGGTGATGTTCCTGACTAACCTCTGACTAACCTCCTGAGAGGGTGATGTTGCTGAATAACCTCCTGACTAACCTCCTGAGAGGGTGATGTTGCTGCTGAACTAACCTAACCTCTGACTAACCTCCTGAGAGGGTGATGTTGCTGACTATTAGTCTTGGCATCACCCTCTCCCAGTAGGTTGAGTCAGGAGTTATTCAGCAACATCACCCTCTCAGGAGGTTAGTCAGGAGGGTTGGTGGGAACATCACCCTCTCAGGAGGTTAGTCAGCAACATCACCCTCCAGGAGGTTAGTCAGGAGGTTAAGTGGGGAGTTGTTCAGCAACATCACCCTCTCGGGAGGTTAGTCAGGAGGTTGATCAGAACCTCTGCCCCACCACTCAGGGTTAAGTCAGCAGCATCACCCTTCAGAGTTAAGTGGGAGGTTATTCAACAACATCATACTCTCAGGAGGTTATTCAGCAACATCTCACCCTCTCAGGAGGTTATTCAGCAACATCACCCTCCCAGGAGGTTAGTCAGGAGGTTATTCGCCATCCACCCCTCTCGGGGGTTAGTCAGGGGAGTAAATTCTGGCAGCATCTTTTCCCTCTCAGGAAATTCAGTGAAGGAGAATTTATTCAGCAACATCACCTCTCAGGAGGGTTAATCAGGGAGGGTTATTCGACAACATCTACCCCTCTCAAGTGTAGTCAGGGGAGTTGATCCTTGCCTCCTTCCTCCCAGGAGGTTAGTCAGCAACATCACCCACTCTCAGGTTAGTCAGGAGAGGTTATTCAGCAACATCACCCTCATCAAGTCGTCAGTTATTCAGCAACATCACCCTCGGGAGGTTAAATCAGAGTTCATTCTAGCAACATCTTGCCCTCTCCAGGAGGTTAGTCAGCAACATGCCTCTGAGGAGGTTAAATCAGAGTTAGTCAAGAGGTGGTCAAGAGAAATTGATGGGAGGTTAGTGTTGCTCTCATTAGTTGGTCAGAGAGATTATTAAACCTTATCACCCTCTCAGGGGAGGTTAGTCAGGAGGTTATTCAGCAACATCACCCTCTCAGGAGGTTAGTCAGGGAGTTATTCAGCAACATCACCCTCTCAGGAGGTTAGTCAGGAGGTTATTCAGCAACATCACCCTCTCAGGAGTTAGTCAGGAGGTTATTCAGCAACATCACCCTCCCAGGGAGGGTTAGTCAGGAGTTATTCAGCAACATCACCCTCTCAGGAGGTTAGTCAGGAGGTTATTCAGCAACATCACCCCTCCCAGGCAGCATCACCTCAGGAGGTTAGTCAGGAGCAACATCAACCTCTCGGAGGTTAGTCAGGAGGTTATTCAGCAACATCACCCTCCCAGGAGGTTATTCAGCATTCAGCATCACCCTCTCAGGAGGTTAGTCAGGAGGTTAGTCAGCAGCATCACCCTCTCACCCAGGAGCTTAGTCAGCAACATCACCCTCTCAGGAGTTATTCAGCAACATCACCCTCTCTCAGGAGGTTATTCAGCAACATCACCCTCTCAGGAGGTTAGTCAGGAGGTTTGTCAGCAACATCACCCTCCCAGGAGGTTAGTCAGGAGGTTATTCAGCAACATCACCCTCCCAGGAGGTTAGTCAGGAGGTTATTCAGCAACATCACCCTCTCAGGAGGTTAGTCAACATCACCCTCACCCCAGGAGTTAGTCAGGAGGTTATTCAGCAACATCACCCTCTCAGGAGGTTAGTCAGGAGGTTATTCAGCAACATCACCCTCTCAGGAGGTTAGTCAGGAGGTTATTCAGCAACATCACCCTCTCAGGAGGTTATTCAGCAACATCACGCTCTCAGGAGGTTAGTCAGAAACATCACCCCTCTCAGGAGGTTATTCAGCAACATCACCCTCTCAGGAGGTTATTCAGCAACATCACCCTCTCAGGAGGTTAGTCAGAAACATCACCTCTCAGGAGGTTAGTCAGCAACATCACCCTCTCAGGAGGTTAGTCAGAGGTTAGTCAGCAACATCACCCTCTCAGGAGGTTAGTCAGGAGGTTATTCAGCAACATCACCCTCTCAGGAGGTTAGTCAGGAGGTTAGTCAGGAACATCACCCTCTCAGTAGGTTAGTCAGGAGGTTAGTCAGGAACATCACCCTCTCAGGAGGTTAGTCAGGAGTTATTTGAAACATCACCATCTCAGGAGGTTAGTCAGGAGGTTAGTCAGCAACATCACCCTCCCAGGAGGTTAGTCAGGAGGTTATTCAGCAACATCACCCTCTCAGGAGGTTAGTCAGCAACATCACCCTCTCAGGAGGTTAGTCAGGAGGTTAGTCAGCAACATCACCCTCCCAGGAGGTTAGTCAGGAGGTTATTCAGCAACATCACCCTCTCAGGAGGTTAGTCAGAAACATCACCCTCTCAGGAGGTTATTCAGCAACATCACCCTCTCAGGAGGTTATTCAGCAACATCACCCTCTCAGGAGGTTAGTCAGGAACATCACCCTCTCAGGAGGTTAGTCAGGAGGTTATTCAGAAACATCACCATCTCAGGAGGTTAGTCAGGAGGTTAGTCAGCAACATCACCCTCCCAGGAGGTTAGTCAGGAGGTTATTCAGCAACATCACCCTCAGGAGGTTAGTCAGCAACATCACCCTCTCAGGAGGTTAGTCCAGGAGGTTATTCAGCAACATCACCCTCTCAGGAGGTTAGTCAGCAACATCACCCTCTCAGGAGGTTAGTCAGCAACATCACCCTCTCAGGAGGTTAGTCAGGAACATCACCCTCTCAGGAGGTTAGTCAGGAGGTTATTCAGCAACATCACCCTCTCAGGAGGTTAGTCAGGAGGAACATCACCCTCTCAGGAGGTTAGTCAGGAACATCACCCTCTCAGGAGGGAGGTTATTCAGCAACATCACCCTCTCAGGAGGTTAGTCAGCAACATCACCCTCTCAGGAGGTTAGTCAGGAGGTTATTCAGCAACATCACCCTCTCAGGAGGTTAGTCAGGAGGTTATTCAGCAACATCACCCTCTCAGGAGGTTAGTCAGCAACATCACCCTCTCAGGAGGTTAGTCAGCAACATCACCCTCTCAGGAGGTTAGTCAGGAGTTAGTCAGCAACATCACCCTCTCAGGAGATTAGTCAGGAGGTTAGTCAGCAACATCACCCTCTCAGGAGGTTAGTCAGCAACATCACCTCTCAGGAGGTTATTCAGCAACATCACCCTCTCAGGAGGTTAGTCAGGAGGTTAGTCAGCAACATCACCCTCTCAGGAGGTTAGTCAGGAACATCACCCTCTCAGGAGGTTAGTCAGGAGGTTATTCAGCAACATCACCCTCTCAGGAGGTTATTCAGGAGGTTAGTCAGAAACATCACCATCTCAGGAGGTTAGTCAGGAGGTTATTCAGCAACATCACCCTCTCAGGAGGTTATTCAGCAACATCACCCTCTCAGGAGGTTATTCAGCAACATCACCCTCCCAGGAGGTTAGTCAGGAACATCACCCTCTCAGGAGGTTAGTCAGGAGGTTATTCAGCAACATCACCCTCAGGAGGTTAGTCAGGAGGTTAGTCAGCAACATCACCCTCTCAGGAGGTTAGTCAGGAGGTTAGTCAGCAACATCACCTCTCAGGAGGTTAGTCAGGAGGTTAGTCAGCAACATCACCCTCTCAGGAGGTTAGTCAGGAGGTTATTCAGCAACATCACCCTCTCAGGAGGTTATTCAGCAACATCACCCTCTCAGGAGGTTATTCAGCAACATCACCCTCCCAGGAGGTTAGTCAGGAGGTTAGTCAGCAACATCACCCTCTCAGTAGGTTAGTCAGGAGGTTAGTCAGGAACATCACCCTCTCAGGAGGTTAGTCAGGAGGTTAGTCAGGAACATCACCCTCTCAGGAGGTTATTCAGCAACATCACCTCTCAGGAGGTTAGTCAGGAGGTTATTCAGCAACATCACCTCTCAGGAGGTTAGTCAGCAACATCACCCTCTCAGGAGGTTAGTCAGGAGGTTATTCAGCAACATCACCCTCTCAGGAGGTTAGTCAGCAACATCACCCTCTCAGGAGGTTAGTCAGGAGGTTAGTCAGCAACATCACCCTCTCAGGAGGTTAGTCAGGATGTTATTCAGCAACATCACCCTCTCAGGAGGTTAGTCAGGAGGTTAGTCAGCAACATCACCCTCTCAGGAGGTTAGTCAGGAGGTTATTCAGCAACATCACCCTCTCAGGAGGTTAGTCAGGAGGTTATTCAGCAACATCACCCTCCCAGGAGTTTAGTTACCATCACTATGGTTAGATAGAAGTAGATTCACACATGCTGTTATCTATCATGCAGAATTGTCCGCTCATTATAACTTATAAAGCTCATTCTAAGATACAGATGTGGGTGATTTCTGTCCCAGGGTAATGCACTGTGTACAAGTTCTTTCCTGTCAGCCCAGCTGTTCAACTATTCATGATCCTCAATTTAGATCACAACTAGTTGAATGAGGTGTTTAGTAAGGGTCTGGGACATGAGCGTTCATTCAGCCTTCATCCAGTAAGGGTCTGGAACATGAGCCTTCATTCAGTAAGGGTCTGGAACATGAGCCTTCATTCAGCCTTCATCCAGTAAGGGTCTGAACATGAGCCTTCATCCAGTAAGGGTCTGGAACATGAGCCTTCATTCAGCCTTCATTCAGTGAGGGTCTGGAACATGAACCTTCATTCAGTAAGGGTCTGGAACATGAATCTTAATTTAGTAAGGGTCTGGAACATGAGCCTTCATTCAGCCTTCATTCAGTGAGGGTCTGGAACATGAGCCTTCATTCAGCCTTCATTCAGTGAGGGTCTGGAATATGAACCTTCATTCAGTGAGGGTCTGGAACATGAGCCTTCATTCAGCCTTCATCCAGTAAGGGTCTGGAATATGAACCTTCATTCAGTGAGGGTCTGGAACATGAGCCTTCATTCAGCCTTCATCCAGTAAGGGTCTGGAATATGAGCCTTCATTCAGTGAGGGTCTGGAATATGAACCTTCATTCAGTGAGGGTCTGGAACATGAGCCTTCATTCAGCCTTCATCCAGTAAGGGTCTGGAACATGAGCCTTCATTCAGCCTTCATTCAGTGAGGGTCTGGATCATGAGCCTTCATTCAGCCTTCATTCAGTAAGGGATTTCACCCCGTAGTGGACAAAAATGAATGGCAAGTTATTGGCATAGGCCAAACCATGCACACATTGGCCAATACCACCCAAAGCGGCGTTGATTCATGCAAAGTTTACTGCTATTGCCATATGGGTATTGCCAGTTGTAACACTTCAAAATCCAACAGGTGGCGATTGCACTCCACCATGGTTTTTCATATTGGTATTGGACTCCAAGTCAACATCCAAAAGCCAAATTTTGAAAAAACGAATTTTTTGAAAAAAACGTATCACCCCTTAAAAAAGTGCTTTCTGGACCGTTTTTCAAATTCTTTCGCTTTTTTGACAATTACACATGTATAAGAACTGTATGAAAATACTTTTGTCCAATTTTATTAACATAATTTTTTAATTTTTTTACTTGCGCATATTGCATATGTTTTGTCCATTTGCAATATGATTTCATAGGAAGTCAGAAGTCAAAAGTCAAAAATTCTTAAATTTCATAAAAAACTTCACACACCCCTAAAAAGTGCTTTCTGGACCGTTTTTCGAAATTTTTTCGCATTTTGTGTCAGTTACACACGTATAAGAACTGTATCAACATACTTTAGTCATATTTTATTATCATAATTTTTTTTTTTTTTTTTTTACGCATATTGCATGTGTTTTGTCCATCTGCAATATGATTTCATAGGAAGTCAGAAGTCAAAGTCAAAAATTATTAAATTTCATAAAAAACTTCACACACCCCTAAAAAAGTGCTTTCTGGACCGTTTTTCGAAAAATTTTTCGAATTTTGTGTCAGTTACACACGTATAAGAACTGTATCAACATACTTTAGTCATATTTTATTATTATAATGTTTTTTTTTTTTTGCTTGTGCATAAGGCATATGTTTTGTGGGGGCCAAATGTCATAAGAAATTTGACATGCTCAAAAATCCTTCAGAAATGCAAAATTGACTGGCCTGATGAACTCGGGATGGCCGGGCAGTGATTGTTGTTCCTTTCAATCACTCGTGGTGTTGATTTCATCATGTCCATTTGTTTATGTTTTCTCACTTTTGCAAAGTCACTGTGCATTTGCCATATGGTTAACTGGGCAGTCACCATCACCAATTTGTCATGCCATAAAAATCATGCAGGAATGCCAAATTGACTGGCCCGATGACCTCAGGATGGCTGGGCAGTGATTTTGGTACCTCTCCATGGCTCGTTTGGGTTGATTTCAGAATGTCGCTTTTGGTGATGGTACCTCACTGTTAAAACATATTGCAAATGTTCCTTACTTTTGCAAAGTCACTGAAAATTTTTGCAGGAATGCCAAATTGACTGGCCCGATGACCTCGGGATGGCTTGGCAGTGATTCTGGTACCTCTCCATCACTCGTTTGGGTTGATTTCAGAATGTCCATTTGGTGATGTTTTCTCACTTTTCAAAGTCACTGTGCATTTGCCATATGGTTAACTGGGCAGTCACCATCACCAATTTGTCATGCCATAAAAATCATGCAGGAATGCCAAATTGACTGGCCCGATGACCTCAGGATGGCTGGGCAGTGATACTGGTACCTCTCCATTGCTCGTTTGGGTTGATTTCAGAATGTCGCTTTTGGTGATGGTACCTCACTGTTAAAACATATTGCAAATGTTCCTTACTTTTGCAAAGTCACTGAAAATTTTGCAGGAATGCCAAATTGACTGGCCCGATGACCTCGGGATGGCTTGGCAGTGATTCTGGTACCTCTCCATCACTCGTTTGGGTTGATTTCAGAATGTCCATTTGGTGATGTTTTCTCACTTTTCAAAGTCACTGTGCATTTGCCATATGGTTAACTTAGTCACCATCACCAATTTGTCATGCCATAAAAATCATGCAGGAATGCCAAATTGACTGGCCCGATGACCTCAGGATGGCTGGGCAGTGATACTGGTACCTCTCCATTGCTCGTTTGGGTTGATTTCAGAATGTCGCTTTTGGTGATGGTACCTCACTGTTAAAACATATTGCAAATGTTCCTTACTTTTGCAAAGTCACTGAAAATTTTTGCAGGAATGCCAAATTGACTGGCCCGATGAAGTCGGGATGGCTTGGCAGTGATTCTGGTACCTCTCCATGGCTCGTTTGGGTTGATTTCAGAATGTCCATTTGGTCATGTTTTCTCACTTTTGCAAAGTCACTGTGCATTTGCCATATGGTTAACTGGGCAGTCACCATCACCAATTTGTCATGCCATAAAAATCATGCAGGAATGCCAAATTGACTGGCCTGATGACCTCAGGATGGCTGGGCAGTGATTTTGGTACCTCTCCATCGCTCGTTTGGGTTGATTTCAGAATGTCGCTTTTGGTGATGGTACCTCACTGTTAAAACATATTGCAAATGTTCCTTACTTTTGCAAAGTCACAAAAAATTCTTGCAGGAATGCCAAATTGACTGGCCCGATGACCTCGGGATGGCTGGGCAGTGATACTGGTACCTCTCCATCGCTCGTTTGGGCTGATTTCAGAATGTCCATTTGGTGATTTTTCTCACTCTTTCAAAGTCACTGTGCATTTGCCATATGGTTAACTGGGCAGTCACCATTACCAATTTGTCATGCTATAAAAATCATGCAGGAATGCCAAATTGACTGGCCCGATGACCTCAGGATGGCTGGGCAGTGATACTGGTACCTCTCCATGGCTCGTTTGGGTTGATTTCAGAATGTCGCTTTTGGTGATGGTACCTCACTGTTAAAACATATTGCAAATGTTCCTTACTTTTGCAAAGTCACTGAAAATTTTTGCAGGAATGCCAAATTGACTGGCCCGATGACCTCGGGATGGCTGGGCAGTGATACTGGTACCTCTCCATGGCTCGTTTGGGTTGATTTCAGAATGTCCATTTGGTCATGTTTTCTCACTTTTGCAAAGTCACTGTGCATTTGCCATATGGTTAACTGGGCAGTCACCATCACCAATTTGTCATGCCATAAAAATCATGCAGGAATGCCAAATTGACTGGCCTGATGACCTCAGGATGGCTGGGCAGTGATTTTGGTACCTCTCCATCGCTCGTTTGGGCTGATTTCAGAATGTCCATTTGGTGATTTTCTCACTCTTTCAAAGTCACTGTGCATTTGCATATGGTTTGGGCAGTCACATTACCAATTTGTCATGCTATAAAAATTTTGCAGGAATGCCAAATTGACTGGCCCGATGACCTCAGGATGGCTGGGCAGTGATACTGGTACCTCTCCATTGCTCGTTTGGGTTGATTTCAGAATGTCGCTTTTGGTGATGGTACCTCACTGTTAAAACATATTGCAAATGTTCCTTACTTTTGCAAAGTCACTGAAAATTTTGCAGGAATGCCAAATTGACTGGCCCGATGACCTCGGGATGGCTGGGCAGTGATACTGGTACCTCTCCATGGCTCGTTTGGGTTGATTTCAGAATGTCCATTTGTTTATGTTTTCTCACTTTTGCAAAGTCACTGTGCATTTGCCATATGGTTAACTGGGCAGTCACCATCACCAATTTGTCATGCCATAAAAATCATGCAGGAATGCCAAATTGACTGGCCTGATGACCTCAGGATGGCTGGGCAGTGATTTTGGTACCTCTCCATCGCTCGTTTGGGTTGATTTCAGAATGTCGCTTTTGGTGATGGTACCTCACCGCTTAAACATATTGCTAATGGACAAGAGTCACCTGCAAGTCACTGTCCATCAGTCAATTTGATATCATTCAAAGCTAACTATTGGAGGCACTGTCAGTCTCTACGCACCCCAATGATACGTCCCTCCATCCATGTTGTGTATCTGTGTGATTTAGTTTTCCTTTGAATTTTTATGGGAAAAATGACTGATTTACAGTTCATGGGGGTTGCCTAATCATATATATGAAGTTTTGGAAAGATCTGATTTTTTAACCCCTCCAAACAGCCCATGAGACACCAATTATGGCACTTCCGGTTGGCACAGGAAGCTGTAACTCAACATACATCCTCATTGGGGTATTCCATTAGAGAATCCTGAGTTTTAAGTCTTTACCATGAAAACTGACTGATTTACACAGGGTTCAATGCACTATGTCATCAAATTGCAGGCAGTGAATGGGTATACACTTTAGGGCGATTTGACCACTTCGGGTTGGTCCAGGAAGCTTAGAATCGACACAGGTAGACCTTATAGTGGTCTGATGGACTGGTACCAAAGACAGGTTCATACAACATTCATAACCCATATAGACTCCAGGTTGTATTTAGTGGAGCAGCCAATATATTCCTATGGGGAGAGAAGTCAATGAACACTGTTTTTATGTAAACACCTTCTTTTGACTGTGAAGGGTTAATGTCACACAGTCAAGGATAGGCTTGGACAGATCAGGAGGACCTTAGGAACAGTCCTGTGGTTGAATTGTCTTTCTAAACCTAACGGTTCCGCCGCTGTCACCCAAAATCAAATGACGTACTGGTGAAGGCTTCATATTGGGCCTATTTTTCTCATGGTCACTGCGCTCAGACAGGAATGCGAGCTACGGTCAGCGGGGCACCTCGTTGGACTCGGCACAGTCTGGACACTATGGTCATGCCATTGTTTGTGTTGATTTCAGAATGTCCATTTGGTCATGTTTTCTCACTTTTGCAAAGTCACTGTGCATTTGCCATATGGTTAACTGGGCAGTCACCATCACCAATTTGTCATGCCATAAAAATCATGCAGGAATGCCAAATTGACTGGCCCGATGACCTCAGGATGGCTGGGCAGTGATTTTGGTACCTCTCCATGGCTCGTTTGGGTTGATTTCAGAATGTCGCTTTTGGTGATGGTACCTCACTGTTAAAACATATTGCAAATGTTCCTTACTTTTGCAAAGTCACTGAAAATTTTTGCAGGAATGCCAAATTGACTGGCCCGATGACTCGGGATGGCTTGGCAGTGATTCTGGTACCTCTCCATCACTCGTTGGGTTGATTCCAGAATGTCCATTTGGTGATTTTTCTCACTCTTTCAAAGTCATGTGCATTTGCCATATGGTTTGGGCAGTCACCATTACCAATTTGTCATGCTTAAAAATCATGCAGGAATGCCAAATTGACTGGCCCGATGACATAGGGATGTCTGGGCAGTGATACTGGTACCTCTCCATGGCTCGTTTGGGTTGATTTCAGAATGTCGCTTTTGGTGATGGTACCTCACTGTTAAAACATATTGCAAATGTTCCTTACTTTTGCAAAGTCACTGAAAATTTTTGCAGGAATGCCAAATTGACTGGCCCGATGACCTCGGGATGGCTGGGCAGTGATACTGGTACCTCTCCATGGCTCGTTTGGGTTGATTTCAGAATGTCGCTTTTGGTGATGGTACCTCACTGTTAAAACATATTGCAAATGTTCCTTACTTTTGCAAAGTCACTGAAAATTTGTGCAGGAATGCCAAATTGACTGGCCCGATGAACTCGGGATGGCTTGGCAGTGATTCTGGTACCTCTCCATCGCTCGTTAGGGTTGATTCCAGAATGTCCATTTGGTGATGGTACCTCACTGTTAAAACATATTGCAAATGTTCCTTACTTTTGCAAAGTCACTGAAAATTTGTGCAGGAATGCCAAATTGACTGGCCCGATGACCTCAGGATGGCTGGGCAGTGATACTGGTACCTCTCCATCGCTCGTTTGGGTTGATTTCAGAATGTCGCTTTTGGTGATGGTACCTCACTGTTAAAACATATTGCAAATGTTCCTTACTTTTGCAAAGTCACAAAAAATTCTTGCAGGAATGCCAAATTGACTGGCCCGATGACCTCAGGATGGCTGGGCAGTGATACTGGTACCTCTCCATCGCTCGTTTGGGCTGATTTCAGAATGTCCATTTGGTGATTTTCTCACTCTTTCAAAGTCACTGTGCATTTGCCATATGGTTAACTGGGCAGTCACCATCACCAATTTGTCATGCCATAAAAATCATGCAGGAATGCCAAATTGACTGGCCCGATGACCTCAGGATGGCTGGGCAGTGATTTTGGTACCTCTCCATCGCTCGTTTGGGTTGATTTCAGAATGTCGCTTTTGGTGATGGTACCTCACTGTTAAAACATATTGCAAATGTTCCTTACTTTTGCAAAGTCACTGAAAATTTTGCAGGAATGCCAAATTGACTGGCCCGATGAAGTCGGGATGGCTTGGCAGTGATTCTGGTACCTCTCCATCGCTCGTTAGGGTTGATTCCAGAATGTCCATTTGGTGATTTTCTCACTCTTTCAAAGTCACTGTGCATTTGCCATATGGTTAACTGGGCAGTCACCATCACCAATTTGTCATGCCATAAAAATCATGCAGGAATGCCAAATTGACTGGCCCGATGACATAGGGATGTCTGGGCAGTGATACTGGTACCTCTCCATGGCTCGTTTGGGTTGATTTCAGAATGTCGCTTTTGGTGATGGTACCTCACTGTTAAAACATATTGCAAATGTTCCTTACTTTTGCAAAGTCACTGAAAATTTTGCAGGAATGCCAAATTGACTGGCCCGATGACCTCGGGATGGCTGGGCAGTGATACTGGTACCTCTCCATGGCTCGTTTGGGTTGATTTCAGAATGTCGCTTTTGGTGATGGTACCTCACTGTTAAAACATATTGCAAATGTTCCTTACTTTTGCAAAGTCACTGAAAATTTTGCAGGAATGCCAAATTGACTGGCCCGATGAACTCGGGATGGCTTGGCAGTGATTCTGGTACCTCTCCATCACTCGTTAGGGTTGATTTCAGAATGTCCATTTGGTCATGTTTTCTCACTTTTGCAAAGTCACTGTGCATTTGCCATATGGTTAACTGGGCAGTCACCATCACCAATTTGTCATGCCATAAAAATCATGCAGGAATGCCAAATTGACTGGCCCGATGACATAGGGATGGCTGGGCAGTGATTTTGGTACCTCTCCATCGCTCGTTTGGGTTGATTTCAGAATGTCGCTTTTGGTGATGGTACCTCACCGCTTAAACATATTGCTAATGGACAAGAGTCACCTGCAAGTCACCGTCCATCAGTCAATTTGATATCATTCTGACACCAAACGGATACAAACTGACACCAAACCCACTTTTCCCAACTCATTTAGGAGCCAAGTATAACATACTTCAGAGCTGGCCCAAAATTCACAAGGCCTTCGGTACAAAACATTAAAAAACCATAAAACACATAGTTACTTTCTAGCTGCGGGGCCAGTTCGGACATTATGTGTAGTCCTATGTGAGGCGACCCGAATCCCGAGTTTCGGCCCGATAGGTCATTTGGTGTCAGAGTAAAAGCCTAATTGGTGCTGAAAATCCACTTTTTTCAATGCCTTGCTACGGGGTCCTTGAATGAGCTATCGGACCGAGATGTTGGGTTCTGTCTCTATGGGCCGAGACGGTCACAATGCACCTAGTCTTGTGTCTCTGGGACATTTCTAAATGTCGCCATTTTCGTAATGGTCAAAATGAATTGAAGTCATTGCAAATGTTCGACGCTGTTTCTCGGTCCGAGAACATCCTAGAGCGCCGTAACTCACCACGCACTATCTACCTGAGGTCTAGAACAGGATTCTAAAGTTTCGGAACTCTAGGTCTGACGGTTCTTTTTTAGCTCGAACAAAGCTAACTATTGGAGGCACTGTCAGTCTCTACACACCCCAATACGTCCCTCCATCCAAGTTGTGTATCTGTGTGATTTATTTTTCCTTTGAATTTTTATGGGAAAAATGACTGATTTACAGTTCATGGGGGTTGTCTAATCACACATATGAAGTTTTGGACAGATCTGATTTTTTTAACCCTTCCAAACAGCCCCTGAGACACCAATTATGGCACTTCCGGTTGGCACAGGAAGCTATAAATACACACATGTCTTGACTGACATAGAAACCTAGGGAATCCTGAGTTTTAAGTCTTTAAGTTGAGAATTGACTGATCTACACAGGGTTGAAAAATGCAGAGGCCTCGGCACCTTTCGAGGTGATGTACATCCAAATACCTTTTGGGTCAATTTAACCACTTCCGGTTGCTCCAGGAAGCTTAGAATCGACACAGGTAGACCTCATAGTGGTCTGATGGAATGTCATAGAAGACAGGTTCATACAGCATTCATAACCCATAAAGACCCCAGGTTGTATTTAGGGGAGCAGGCAATGTATTCCTATGGGAGAGAAGTCAATGCACACTGTTTTTTTGTAAACACCTTCTTTTAACTGTGAAAGGTTAATGCCACACAGTCAAGGTTAGGCTTGCACAGATCGGGAGGACCTTAGGAACAGTCCTGTGTTTGAATTGTCCTTCTAAACCTAACGGTTCCGCCGCTGTCACCCAAAATCAAATAACATTGTGGTGCAGGCTTCATTGTGGGCCTATTTTTCTCATGGTCGCTGCGCTCAGACCGAGCGAGCTACGGTCAAGCGGGGCACCTCGTTGGACTCGGCACGGCCTTGGGATTATGTTTATGCCATTGCCTGCTCTCTGTGTCTTTAAACACCACGCTTTGTCACTCCATCCTTGCTGTGTGTGTGTGTGAGAGCTTTTCTTTGACATCTGTTGGGAAAAATGACTGATTTACAGTTCATGGGGGTTGTCTAATCACACATATGAAGTTTTGGACAGATCTGATTTTTTTAACCCTTCCAAACAGCCCCTGAGTCACCAATTATGGCACTTCCGGTTGGCACAGGAAGCTATAAATACACACATGTCTTGACTGACATAGAAACCTAGGGAATCCTGAGTTTTAAGTCTTTAAGTTGAGAATTGACTGATCTACACAGGGTTGAAAAATGCAGAGGCCTCGGCACCTTTCGAGGTGATGTACATCCAAATACCTTTTGGGTCAATTTAACCACTTCCGGTTGCTCCAGGAAGCTTAGAATCGACACAGGTAGACCTCATAGTGGTCTGATGGAATGTCATAGAAGACAGGTTCATACAGCATTCATAACCCATAAAGACCCCAGGTTGTATTTAGGGGAGCAGGCAATGTATTCCTATGGGGAGAGAAGTCAATGCACACTGTTTTTTTGTAAACACCTTCTTTTAACTGTGAAAGGTTAATGCCACACAGTCAAGGTTAGGCTTGCACAGATCGGGAGGACCTTAGGAACAGTCCTGTGTTTGAATTGTCCTTCTAAACCTAACGGTTCCGCCGCTGTCACCCAAAATCAAATAACATTGTGGTGCAGGCTTCATTGTGGGCCTATTTTTCTCATGGTCGCTGCGCTCAGACCGAGCGAGCTACGGTCAAGCGGGGCACCTCGTTGGACTCGGCACGGCCTTGGGATTATGTTTATGCCATTGCCTGCTCTCTGTGTCTTTAAACACCACGCTTTGTCACTCCATCCTTGCTGTGTGTGTGTGTGAGAGCTTTTCTTTGACATCTGTTGGGAAAAATGACTGATTTACAGTTCATGGGGGTTGTCTAATCACACATATGAAGTTTTGGACAGATCTGATTTTTTTAACCCTTCCAAACAGCCCCTGAGTCACCAATTATGGCACTTCCGGTTGGCACAGGAAGCTATAAATACACACATGTCTTGACTGACATAGAAACCTAGGGAATCCTGAGTTTTAAGTCTTTAAGTTGAGAATTGACTGATCTACACAGGGTTGAATAATGCAGAGGCCTCGGCACCTTTCGAGGTGATGTACATCCAAATACCTTTTGGGTCAATTTAACCACTTCCGGTTGCTCCAGGAAGCTTAGAATCGACACAGGTAGACCTCATAGTGGTCTGATGGAATGTCATAGAAGACAGGTTCATACAGCATTCATAACCCATAAAGACCCCAGGTTGTATTTAGGGGAGCAGGCAATGTATTCCTATGGGGAGAGAAGTCAATGCACACTGTTTTTATGTAAACACCTTCTTTTAACTGTGAAAGGTTAATGCCACACAGTCAAGGTTAGGCTTGCACAGATCGGGAGGACCTTAGGAACAGTCCTGTGTTTGAATTGTCCTTCTAAACCTAACGGTTCCGCCGCTGTCACCCAAAATCCAATGACATTGTGGTGCAGGCATCATTGTGGGCCTATTTTTCTCATGGTCGCTGCGCTCAGACCGAGCGAGCTACGGTCAAGAGGGGCACCTCGTTGGACTCGGCACGGCCTTGGGATTATGTTTATGCCATTGCCTGCTCTCTGTGTCTTTAAACACCACGCTTTGTCACTCCATCCTTGCTGTGTGTGTGTGTGAGAGCTTTTCTTTGACATCTGTTGGGATAAATGACTGATTTACAGTTCATGGGGGTTGTCTAATCACACATATGAAGTTTTGGACAGATCTGATTTTTTTAACCCTTCCAAACAGCCCCTGAGTCACCAATTATGGCACTTCCGGTTGGCACAGGAAGCTATAAATACACACATGTCTTGACTGACATAGAAACCTAGGGAATCCTGAGTTTTAAGTCTTTAAGTTGAGAATTGACTGATCTACACAGGGTTGAATAATGCAGAGGCCTCGGCACCTTTCGAGGTGATGTACATCCAAATACCTTTTGGGTCAATCTAACCACTTCCGGTTGCTCCAGGAAGCTTAGAATCGACACAGGTAGACCTCATAGTGGTCTGATGGAATGTCATAGAAGACAGGTTCATACAGCATTCATAACCCATAAAGACCCCAGGTTGTATTTAGGGGAGCAGGCAATGTATTCCTATGGGGAGAGAAGTCAATGCACACTGTTTTTTGTAAACACCTTCTTTTAACTGTGAAAGGTTAATGCCACACAGTCAAGGTTAGGCTTTCAGATCGGGAGGACCTTAGGAACAGTCCTGTGTTTGAATTGTCCTTCTAAACCTAACGGTTCCGCCGCTGTCACCCAAAATCCAATGACATTGTGGTGCAGGCATCATTGTGGGCCTATTTTTCTCATGGTCGCTGCGCTCAGACCGAGCGAGCTACGGTCAAGAGGGCACCTCGTTGGACTCGGCACGGCCTTGGGATTATGTTTATGCCATTGCCTGCTCTCTGTGTCTTTAAACACCACGCTTTGTCACTCCATCCTTGCTGTGTGTGTGTGTGAGAGCTTTTCTTTGACATCTGTTGGGAAAAATGACTGACTTACAGTTCATGGGGGTTGTCTAATCACACATATGAAGTTTTGGACAGATCTGATATTTTTAACCCCTCCAAACAGCCCATGAGACACCAATTATGGCACTTCCGGTTGGCACAGGAAGCTGTAACTCAACATACATCCTCATTGGGCTATTCCATTAGAGAATCCTGAGTTTTAAGTCTTTACCATGAAAACTGACTGATTTACACAGGGTTCAATGCACTATGTCCATCAAATTGCAGGCAGTGTATGGGTATACACTTTTAGGGCGATTTGAACCACTTCCGGTTGGTCCAGGAAGCTTAGAATCGACACAGGTAGACCTTATAGTGGTCTGATGGACTGGTACCAAAGACAGGTTCATACAACATTCATAACCCATATAGACTCCAGGTTGTATTTAGTGGAGCAGCCAATATATTCCTATGGGGAGAGAAGTCAATGAACACTGTTTTTATGTAAACACCTTCTTTTGACTGTGAAGGGTTAATGTCACACGGTCAAGGATAGGCTTGGACAGATCAGGAGGACCTTAGGAACAGTCCTGTGGTTGAATTGTCTTTCTAAACCTAACGGTTCCGCCGCTGTCACCCAAAATCAAATGACGTACTGGTGAAGGCTTCATATTGGGCCTATTTTTCTCATGGTCGCGCGCTCAGACCGAGCGAGCTACGGTCAAGCGGGGCACCTCGTTGGACTCGGCATAGTCTGGACACTATGGTCATGCCATTGTTTGTGTTGATTTCAGAATGTCCAGTTGGTCATGTTTTCTCACTTTTGCAAAGTCACTGTGCATTTGCCATATGGTTAACTGGGCAGTCACCATCACCAATTTGTCATGCCATAAAAATCATGCAGGAATGCCAAATTGACTGGCCCGATGACCTCAGGATGGCTGGGCAGTGATTTTGGTACCTCTCCATGGCTCGTTTGGGTTGATTTCAGAATGTCGCTTTTGGTGATGGTACCTCACTGTTAAAACATATTGCAAATGTTCCTTACTTTTGCAAAGTCACTGAAAATTTTTGCAGGAATGCCAAATTGACTGGCCCGATGACCTCGGGATGGCTTGGCAGTGATACTGGTACCTCTCCATGGCTCGTTTGGGTTGATTTCAGAATGTCGCTTTTGGTGATGGTAACTCACCGCTTAAACATATTGCAAATGTTCCTTACTTTTGCAAAGTCACAAAAATTCTTGCAGGAATGCCAAATTGACTGGCCCGATGACCTCGGGATGGCTGGGCAGTGATACTGGTACCTCTCCATCGCTCGTTTGGGCTGATTTCAGAATGTCCATTTGGTGATTTTCTCACTCTTTCAAAGTCACTGTGCATTTGCCATATGGTTAACTGGGCAGTCACCATCACCAATTTGTCATGCTATAAAAATCATGCAGGAATGCCAAATTGACTGGCCCGATGACATAGGGATGTCTGGGCAGTGATACTGGTACCTCTCCATGGCTCGTTTGGGTTGATTTCAGAATGTCGCTTTTGGTGATGGTACCTCACTGTTAAAACATATTGCAAATGTTCCTTACTTTTGCAAAGTCACTGAAAATTTTTGCAGGAATGCCAAATTGACTGGCCCGATGACCTCGGGATGGCTGGGCAGTGATACTGGTACCTCTCCATGGCTCGTTAGGGTTGATTTCAGAATGTCCATTTGGTCATGTTTTCTCACTTTTGCAAAGTCACTGTGCATTTGCCATATGGTTAACTGGGCAGTCACCATCACCAATTTGTCATGCCATAAAAATCATGCAGGAATGCCAAATTGACTGGCCCGATGACATAGGGATGTCTGGGCAGTGATACTGGTACCTCTCCATCGCTCGTTTGGGTTGATTTCAAATGTCGCTTTTGGTGATGGTACCTCACCGCTTAAACATATTGCTAATGGACAAGAGTCACCTGCAAGTCACCGTCCATCAGTCAATTTGATATCATTCTGACACCAAACTGATACAAACTGACACCAAACCCACTTTTCCCAACTCAGTTAGGAGCCAAGTATAACATACTTCAGAGCTGGCCCAAAATTCACAAGGCCTTCGGTACAAAACATTAAAAAACCATAAAACACATAGTTACTTTCTAGCTGCGGGGCCAGTTCGGACATTATGTGTAGTCCTATGTGAGGCGACCCCGAATCCCGAGTTTCGGCTCGATAGGTCATTTGGTGTCCGAGTAAAAGCCTAATTGGTGCTGAAAATCCACTTTTTTCCATGCCTTGCTACGGGGTCCTTGAATGAGCTATCGGACCGAGATGTTGGGTTCTGTCTCTATGGGCCGAGACGGTCACAATGCACCTAGTCTTGTGTCTCTGGGACATTTCTAAATGTCGCCATTTTCGTAATGGTCAAAATGAATTGAAGTCATTGCAAATGTTCGACGCTGTTTCTCGGTCCGAGAACATTCTAGAGCGCCGTAACTCACCACGCACTATCTACCTGAGGTCTAGAACAGGATTCTAAAGTTTCGGAACTCTAGGTCTGACGGTTCTTTTTAGCTCGAACAAAGCTAACTATTGGAGACACTGTCAGTCTCTACACACCCCAATACGTCCCTCCATCCAAGTTGTGTATCTGTGTGATTTATTTTTCCTTTGAATTTTTATGGGAAAAATGACTGATTTACAGTTCATGGGGGTTGTCTAATCACACATATGAAGTTTTGGACAGATCTGATTTTTTAACCCTTCCAAACAGCCCCTGAGACACCAATTATGGCACTTCCGGTTGGCACAGGAAGCTATAAATACACACATGTCTTGACTGACATAGAAACCTAGGGAATCCTGAGTTTTAAGTCTTTAAGTTGAGAATTGACTGATCTACACAGGGTTGAATAATGCAGAGGCCTCGGCACCTTTCGAGGTGATGTACATCCAAATACCTTTTGGGTCAATTTAACCACTTCCGGTTGCTCCAGGAAGCTTAGAATCGACACAGGTAGACCTCATAGTGGTCTGATGGAATGTCATAGAAGACAGGTTCATACAGCATTCATAACCCATAAAGACCCCAGGTTGTATTTAGGGGAGCAGGCAATGTATTCCTATGGGGAGAGAAGTCAATGCACACTGTTTTTTGTAAACACCTTCTTTTAACTGTGAAAGGTTAATGCCACACAGTCAAGGTTAGGCTTGCACAGATCAGGAGGACCTTAGGAACAGTCCTGTGTTTGAATTGTCCTTCTAAACCTAACGGTTCCGCCGCTGTCACCCAAAATCAAATAACATTGTGGTGCAGGCTTCATTGTGGGCCTATTTTTCTCATGGTCGCTGCGCTCAGACCGAGCGAGCTACGGTCAAGCGGGGCACCTCGTTGGACTCGGCACGGCCTTGGGATTATGTTTATGCCATTGCCTGCTCTCTGTGTCTTTAAACACCACGCTTTGTCACTCCATCCTTGCTGTGTGTGTGTGTGAGAGCTTTTCTTTGACATCTGTTGGGAAAAATGACTGATTTACAGTTCATGGGGGTTGTCTAATCACACATATGAAGTTTTGGACAGATCTGATTTTTTTAACCCTTCCAAACAGCCCCTGAGTCACCAATTATGGCACTTCCGGTTGGCACAGGAAGCTATAAATACACACATGTCTTGACTGACATAGAAACCTAGGGAATCCTGAGTTTTAAGTCTTTAAGTTGAGAATTGACTGATCTACACAGGGTTGAATAATGCAGAGGCCTCGGCACCTTTCGAGGTGATGTACATCCAAATACCTTTTGGGTCAATTTAACCACTTCCGGTTGCTCCAGGAAGCTTAGAATCGACACAGGTAGACCTCATAGTGGTCTGATGGAATGTCATAGAAGACAGGTTCATACAGCATTCATAACCCATAAAGACCCCAGGTTGTATTTAGGGGAGCAGGCAATGTATTCCTATGGGGAGAGAAGTCAATGCACACTGTTTTTATGTAAACACCTTCTTTTAACTGTGAAAGGTTAATGCCACACAGTCAAGGTTAGGCTTGCACAGATCGGGAGGACCTTAGGAACAGTCCTGTGTTTGAATTGTCCTTCTAAACCTAACGGTTCCGCCGCTGTCACCCAAAATCCAATGACATTGTGGTGCAGGCATCATTGTGGGCCTATTTTTCTCATGGTCGCTGCGCTCAGACCGAGCGAGCTACGGTCAAGAGGGGCACCTCGTTGGACTCGGCACGGCCTTGGGATTATGTTTATGCCATTGCCTGCTCTCTGTGTCTTTAAACACCACGCTTTGTCACTCCATCCTTGCTGTGTGTGTGTGTGAGAGCTTTTCTTTGACATCTGTTGGGAAAAATGACTGATTTACAGTTCATGGGGGTTGTCTAATCACACATATGAAGTTTTGGACAGATCTGATTTTTTAACCCTTCCAAACAGCCCCTGAGTCACCAATTATGGCACTTCCGGTTGGCACAGGAAGCTATAAATACACACATGTCTTGACTGACATAGAAACCTAGGGAATCCTGAGTTTTAAGTCTTTAAGTTGAGAATTGACTGATCTACACAGGGTTGAATAATGCAGAGGCCTCGGCACCTTTCGAGGTGATGTACATCCAAATACCTTTTGGGTCAATCTAACCACTTCCGGTTGCTCCAGGAAGCTTAGAATCGACACAGGTAGACCTCATAGTGGTCTGATGGAATGTCATAGAAGACAGGTTCATACAGCATTCATAACCCATAAAGACCCCAGGTTGTATTTAGGGGAGCAGGCAATGTATTCCTATGGGGAGAGAAGTCAATGCACACTGTTTTTATGTAAACACCTTCTTTTAACTGTGAAAGGTTAATGCCACACAGTCAAGGTTAGGCTTGCACAGATCGGGAGGACCTTAGGAACAGTCCTGTGTTTGAATTGTCCTTCTAAACCTAACGGTTCCGCCGCTGTCACCCAAAATCAAATGACATTGTGGTGCAGGCTTCATTGTGGGCCTATTTTTCTCATGGTCGCTGCGCTCAGACCGAGTGAGCTACGGTCAAGCGGGGCACCTCGTTGGACTCGGCCCTGCCTTGGGATTATGTTTATGCCATTGCCTGCTCTCTGTGTCTTTAAACACCACGCTTTGTCACTCCATCCTTGCTGTGTGTGTGTGTGAGAGCTTTTCTTTGACATCTGTTGGGAAAAATGACTGATTTACAGTTCATGGGGGTTGTCTAATCACACATATGAAGTTTTGGACAGATCTGATTTTTTTAACCCTTCCAAACAGCCCCTGAGACACCAATTATGGCACTTCCGGTTGGCACAGGAAGCTATAAATAAACTCATATCCTCATTGGGGTATGCCTTTACAGAATCCTGAGTTTTAAGTCTTTACGTTAAGAACTGAGTTATTTACGGAGGGTTTAGTGAGTGTGTGTTATTTCCGAAAATCATAGAAAATCACAGAAATGTCGCAGAGCTCCGCAGCACATTTTAAAAATACTCGTATGAACACCCTGCAACTGGATCTGTAACTGTTGAAAAAAATAACACCTATATCTGAACATCACGATCTGGTCAACGTACGATTTCTCGTAAATGACGATAGATAAATGGCCGATTTTTTTTTTTATTGACACCGGAGGCTCCTTGACTTTGACGTGAAGTGAAAAAATCTTTTCTCTATTTTCATTTTGGACCTTTAATCCCAGAAATATGGCCATAACTCAAAAACCGTTGAGGCCTAGACGCCATCTTGTTCGGGGCCATCTTCCCATAATGCCAAACCTACGCTCACCAAGTTTCGGCTTCGAAATATTTTCGGTTTCCGAGATATGGCACGTCGTGATTCGTGATGTTTTGTCCAATAGCAATATGATTGCTTATGCCCTCTTGTGGGATATTTCGGCATTGCGCAAAAATGGGCTAAAATTTGTTTATTTTATTAAACGAAAACCGAATGTCCGACAAAGTTCATTTGATGACTTCCCGGTAGGTCTGGCCCTACCGCTCGGCCCGACGCCGTCCCGAATTTCTAAAATGTTTTCGGACGTCTAGTAAGGGACCGTACAGTTCCAATAGGGACTTTCTCACTAACTATACGGTGATTGTCGAAATGTTCCCTTAAGGTATGTAAGGGTCTGGAACATGAGCCTTCATTCAGTAAGGGTCTGGAACATTCAGCCTTCATTCAGTAAGGGTCTGGAACATGAGCCTTCATTCAGTGAGGGTCTGGAACATGAGCCTTCATTCAGCGAGGGTCTGGAACATGAGCCTTCATTCAGTGAGGGTCTGGAACATGTGCTTTCATTCAGTAAGGGTCTGGAACATGAGCCTTCATTCAGTGAGGGTCTGGAACATGAGCCTTCATTCAGTGAGGGTCTGGAACATGAGCCTTCATTCAGCCTTCATTCAGTAAGGGTCTGGAACATTCAGCCTTCATTCAGTAAGGGTCTGGAACATGAGCCTTCATTCAGTGAGGGTCTGGAACATGAGCCTTCATTCAGCGAGGGTCTGGAACATGAGCCTTCATTCAGTGAGGGTCTGGAACATGAGCTTTCATTCAGTAAGGGTCTGGAACATGAGCCTTCATTCAGTGAGGGTCTGGAACATGAGCCTTCATTCAGTGAGGGTCTGGAACATGAGCCTTCATTCAGTGAGGGTCTGGAACAAAACAAAATGTGACTGTCATGAGCCTTCATTCAGTGAGGGTCTGGAACAAAACAAAATGTGACTGTCATTAGCCTTCATTCAGTAAGGGTCTGGAACAAAACAAAATGTGACTGTCATGAGCCTTCATGTACGCAACAAGCTTTTGAGTGTTGGAGGGTCATCTTCATGATGTCCCTCACTTGGGGATGACTTATTTTGTACAATGGACTGTGTTCTAAGGATTCGTGCACAGATATAGGAAGCCAATAAGACTTTACATTATTAAAAAGGACAAGTGTTGGTGTCTCTGGTTCTGGTTTGGAGGCTTGGACAGGATGCAGTTCATCTGTCTAATCCCCATGCAAGGAGAAACACAATAATTGTGCTATCCTGGGAGGTCTACCCCGGGGGTTGGTGATTGAGGGGAGGTACGTGCCAAGTACGTTGGCTCCCTCTGCTGGGAGTACCCGGAATGGAGATGCTGACGTTGATGGCAGCAATTAGGGGAGAGTGTCAACCTGCCGTGCAGGCCACATAAACGGAACACTGCAGGGGAGGAAAAGAGAGGCAGGGCGCGAAGCTCCCGGGTACGGAACCGATTACGAGGAGGTGGCCCTGAAGAAGGACAGAGCCAACCCAAAGTTATTTTGTTATGTTTATTTTATGATGCCAAGTAAAAGTGTGTTTTCTGATAGAACCTCCCTGTCTCTGTGCACACAAACACAACACCCCACGCGTTTACCACGTAATGTATTCACTTAATATATATTCCTGTTTGATATGCATACATATAATTCATTTGGACATGTTCTCCTTTAGAATATGCCAGGGTTTGCTTAGTATCCAATGCATTTAGCTTACATTAGGAAGAAGTGTTGTAGGACTCCAGACCACATAATGAGTGTCTTGGGGTCAGATACACTTGCTTCCATCTGAGTATGTCATCCATTTGTCATCCATCCATTTGTCATCCATCCATTTGTCATCCATTTGTCATCCATTCATTTGTCATCAATTTGTAATCCATCCATTTGTCATCCATTCATTTGTCATCCATCCATTTGTCATCCATTTGTCATCCATCCATTTGTCATCCATTTGTCATCCATTTGTCATCTATCCATTTGTCATCCATCCATTTGTCATCCATTTGTCATCCATCCATTTGTCATCCATCCATTTGTCATCCATCCATTTGTCATCCATTTGTCATCCATCCATTTGTCATCCATTTGTCATCCATTCATTTGTCATCCATCCATTTGTCATCCATCCATTTGTCATCCATCCATTTGTCATCCATTTGTCATCCATCCATTTGTCATCCATTCATTTGTCATCCATCCATTTGTCATCCATTTGTCATCCATCCATTTGTCATCCATTTGTCATCTATCCATTTGTCATCCATCCATTTGTCATCCATTTGTCATCCATCCATTTGTCATCCATTTGTCATCCATCCATTTGTCATCCATTCATTTGTCATCCATCCATTTGTCATCCATTTGTCATCCATCCATTTGTCATCCATTCTCACCTCATTCTACTCGTTCATGATATTGTTGGAATATTTTGGGAGGTGATGATCCACAGTCGACTCCTGATAAGGGCACTTTGTGTAAGTGAAAGCTCTCTTGACTGAACTAAATGTGTTTTCCTCGTCCCAATTCAAATATATTCTCCTGATACCTGCATTTCCTGGTTTAGTGCAAGCCAGTCCAGTATCGAGACCACATTTTGAGTGTCTCGTTCCTGACTCGGTGTTGGACAGTAAGGACTCATAATTTAAAAAAACTCCTAATTATTATCTTTCATTCTGTCAGCACACAAAACCGCTTTGCCAAATACATGCACTTCTTTCTGGAAACATATCTTAACAGCCTTTCTATCTATTATAGACATGTTTGCGCAGTTGCGAACCAATTTTGTCGTAATACGCTGTTTGCATCAGGGGCATAGACATGGATTTGCACTGGGTATCCAGTCACACAGCAGGGTGTTAAATCACCACTACATCACTGGATAGGGCTGATGGAGAGACAGCAGTCACACAGCAGGATGTTAAATCACCACTACATCACTGGATAGGACTGATGGAGAGACAGCAGTCACACAGCAGGATGTTATATCACCACTACATCACTGGATAGGACTGATGGAGAGACAGCAGTCACACAGCAGGGTGTTAAATCACCACTACATCACTGGATAGGGCTGATAGAGAGACAGCAGTCACACAGCAGGATGTTAAATCACCACTACATCACTGGATAGGGCTGATGGAGAGACAGCAGTCACACAGCAGGATGTTAAATCACCACTACATCACTGGATAGGGCTGATGGAGAGACAGCAGTCACACAGCAGGATGTTAAATCACCACTACATCACTGGATAGGGCTGATGGAGAGACAGCAGTCACACAGCAGGATGTTAAATCACCACTACATCACTGGATAGGGCTGATGGAGAGACAGCAGTCACACAGCAGGATGTTAAATCACCACTACATCACTGGATAGGGCTGATGGAGAGACAGCAGTCACACAGCAGGATGTTAAATCACCACTACATCACTGGATAGGGCTGATGGAGAGACAGCAGTCACACAGCAGGATGTTAAATCACCACTACATCACTGGATAGGGCTGATGGAGAGACAGCAGTCACACAGCAGGATGTTAAATCACCACTACATCACTGGATAGGACTGATGGAGAGACAGCAGTCACACAGCAGGATGTTAAATCACCACTACATCACTGGATAGGGCTGATGGAGAGACAGCAGTCACACAGCAGGATGTTAAATCACCACTACATCACTGGATAGGACTGATGGAGAGACAGCAGTCACACAGCAGGGTGTTAAATCACCACTACATCACTGGATAGGGCTGATAGAGAGACAGCAGTCACACAGCAGGATGTTAAATCACCACTACATCACTGGATAGGGCTGATTGAGAGACAGCAGTCACACAGCAGGATGTTAAATCACCACTACATCACTGGATAGGGCTGATGGAGAGACAGCAGTCACACAGCAGGATGTTAAATCACCACTACATCACTGGATAGGGCTGATGGAGAGACAGCAGTCACACAGCAGGATGTTAAATCACCACTACATCACTGGATAGGGCTGATGGAGAGACAGCAGTCACACAGCAGGATGTTAAATCACCACTACATCACTGGATAGGGCTGATGGAGAGACAGCAGTCACACAGCAGGATGTTAAATCACCACTACATCACTGGATAGGGCTGATGGAGAGACAGCAGTCACACAGCAGGATGTTAAATCACCACTACATCACTGGATAGGGCTGATGGAGAGACAGCAGTCACACAGCAGGATGTTAAATCACCACTACATCACTGGATAGGATTGATGGAGAGACAGCAGTCACACAGCATGTTAAATGATAAGCAGTCCATAAACTAAGACATAATAAGCCAGTAGGTGCCAATCATAACAATACAAAAACACAACCATTAAGCATTTCCTAATCAAAATGTACAACTATTACTTCCTATTGCAAAAAATTTAATGATTTAGCACACAAAGTAACCGCTGACCTACAGATTAAAGTGGAACTGACAACGTTTTAACTACTTTGCAGATAGGAAACAAACAGACAATCATAATATCAATCGAAATTATCAAATTCCCAATTTATGCTACAAAACCAATTAGAGCTTTTAGAAATTTGTTCGAGTTGACTCAACATTCCATGACGTACACTAAGGTATTGTTGTCAGAATAGATGAATGTAGTTCAATGCATGATGAATATAATTCACCAATACATTTCTTGGTCGTCCAGAATATATTGCTATCAGGTTGTAAATCCCAGCTGGCCTGGTACATTGTTTGCTGTCTCCATTCGGGATGCACTGTTTCAGTTTCAATGACTCAATGTTCTGGACAAAAACAGACGAATGTAACTAAGGCTGGGAATGTCAATGCAATCAAAGCTAGCAAGGGCAAATGATCACAAGTCAGTCATAACGTGGCTAAAAGGCTAGCATATCTATTTATGCATAACATGGCTAAAAGGCTAACATATCTATTTATGCATAACGTGGCTAAAAGGCTAGCATATCTATTTATGCATAACATGGCTAAAGGCTAGCGTATCTATTTATGCATAACATGGCTAAAAGGCTAGAATATCTATTTATTCATAACATGGCTAAAAGGCTAACATATCTATTTATGCATAACATGGCTTAAAGGCTAGCATATCTATTTATGCTTAACATGGCTAAAAGGCTAGCATATCTATTTATGCATAACATGGCTTAAAGGCTAGCATATCTATTTATGCATAACATGGCTAAAAGGCTAGCATATCTATTTATGCATAACATGGCTAAAAGGCTAGCATATCTATTTATGCATAACATGGCTAAAAGGCTAGCATATCTATTTATTCATAACATGGCTAAAAGGCTAGCGTATCTATTTATGCATAACATGGCTAAAAGGCTAGCATATCTATTTACGCATAACATGGCTAAAAGGCTAGCATATCTATTTATTCATAACATGGCTAAAAGGCTAGAGTATCTATTTATGCATAACATGGCTTAAAGGCTAGCGTATCTATTTATGCATAACATGGCTAAAAGGCTAGCATATCTATTTATTCATAACATGGCTAAAAGGCTAGCATATCTATTTATGCATAACATGGCTAAAGGCTAGCATATCTATTTATGCATAACATGGCTAAAAGGCTAGCATATCTATTTATTCATAACATGGCTAAAAGGCTAGCATATCTATTTATTCATAACATGGCTAAAAGGCTAGCGTATCCATTTATGCATAACATGGCTAAAAGGCTAGCATATCTATTTATGCATAACATGGCTTAAAGGCTAGCATATCTATTTATTCATAACATGGCTAAAAGGCTAGCGTATCCATTTATGCATAACATGGCTAAAAGGCTAGCATATCTATTTATGCATAACATGGCTTAAAGGCTAGCATATCTATTTTTTCATAACATGGCTAAAAGGCTAGCGTATCCATTTATGCATAACATGGCTAAAAGGCTAGCATATCTATTTATGCATAACATGGCTTAAAGGCTAGCCTATCTATTTATGCATAACATGGCTAAAAGGCTAGCATATCTATTTATGCATAACATGGCTTAAAGGCTAGCATATCTATTTATGCATAACATGGCTAAAAGGCTAGCATATCTATTTATGCATAACATGGCTAAAAGGCTAGCGTATCTATTTATGCATAACATGGCTAAAAGGCTAGCGTATCCATTTATGCATAACATGGCATAAAGGCTATCACATCTATTTATGCATAACATGGCTTAAAGGCTAGCATATCTATTTATGCATAACATGGCTAAAAGGCTAGCATATCTATTTATGCATAACATGGCTAAAAGGCTAGCGTATCTATTTATGCATAACATGGCTAAAAGGCTAGCGTATCTATTTATTCATAACATGGCTAAAAGGCTAGCGTATCTATTTATGCATAACATGGCTAATAGGCTAGCGTATCTATTTATGCATAACATGGCTAATAGGCTAGCATATCTATTTATGCATGACATGGCTAAAGGCTAGCATATCTATTTATGCATAACATGGCTAATAGGCTAGCATATCTATTTATGCATGACATGGCTAATAGGTTAGCGTATATATTTATGCATAACATGGCTAATAGGCTAGCGTATCTATTTATGCATAACATGGCCAATAGGCTAGCCTATCTATTTATTCATAACATGGCTAAAAGGCTAGCATATCTATTTATGCATAACATGGCTAAAAGGCTAGCATATCTATTTATGCATAACATGGCTAATAGGCTAGCATATCTATTTATGCATGACATGGCTAATAGGCTAGCGTATATATTTATGCATAACATGGCTAATAGGCTAGCATATCTATTTATGCATAACATGGCCAATAGGCTAGCATATCTATTTATTCATAACATGGCTAAAAGGCTAGCATATCTATTTATGCATAACATGGCTAATAGGCTAGTGTATCTATTTATGCATAACATGGCTAATAGGCTAGCGTATCTATTTATGCATAACATGGCTAATAGGCTAGTGTATCTATTTATGCATAACATGGCTAATAGGCTAGCGTATCTATTTATGCATAACATGGCCAATAGGCTAGCATATCTATTTATTCATAACATGGCTAAAAAGCTAGCATATCTATTTAAGCATAACATGGCTAAAAGGCTAGCATATCTATTTATGCATAACATGGCTTAAAGGCTAGCATATCTATTTATGCATAACATGGCTAAAAGGATAGCATATCCATTCATGCATAACATGGCTAAAAGGCTAGCCTATCTATTTATGCATAACATGGCTTAAAGGCTAGCATATCTATTTATGCATAACATGGCTAAAATGCTATCATATCTATTTATGCATAACATGGCTAAAAGGCTAGCATATCTATTTATGCATAACATGGCTAAAAGGCTAGTGTATCTATTTATGCATAACGTGGCTAATAGGCTAGCGTATCTATTTATGCATAACGTGGCTAATAGGCTAGCGTATCTATTTATTCATAACATGGCTAATAAACTAGCGTATCTATTTATGCATTACGTGGCTAATAGGCTAGTGTATCTATTTATGTATAACATGGCTAATAGGCTAGCGTATCTATTTATTCATAACATGGCTAATAGGCTAGCGTATTTATTTATGGATTACGTGGCTAATAGGCTAGCGTATCTATTTATGGATTACGTGGCTAATAAACTAGCGTATCTATTTATGGATTACGTGGCTAATAAACTAGCGTTTCTATTTATGGATTACGTGGCTAATAGGCTAGCGTATCTATTTATGCATAACATGGCTAATAGGCTAGCATATCTATTTATGCATAACATAGCTAATAGGCTAGCGTATCTATTTATGCATAACATGGCAAAAAGGCTAGCGTATCTATTTATGCATAACATGGCTAATAGGCTAGTGTATCTATTTATAAATAACTTGGCTAAAAGGCTAGCATATCTATTTATGCATAACATGGCTAATAGGCTAGCATATCTATTTATGCATTATGTGTCTAATAGGCTAGCATATCTATTTATGCATAACGTGGCTAAAAGGCTAGCGTATCTATTTATGGATTACGTGGCTAATAGGCTAGCATATCTATTTATGCATTACGTGTCTAATAGGCTAGCATATCTATTTATGCATAACATGGCTAATAGGCTAGTGTATCTATTTATGGATTACGTGGCTAATAGGCTAGCGTATCTATTTATGGATTACGTGGCTAATAGGCTAACGTATCTATTTATGGATTACGTGGCTAATAGGCTAGCGTATCTATTTATGGATTACGTGGCTAATAGGCTAGCGTATCTATTTATGGATTACGTGGCTAATAGGCTAGCGTATCTATTTATGGATTACGTGGCTAATAAACTAGCGTATCTATTCATGCAGCAAGCTAAAAACACAGAGCCTAAAGTTAGTAGCTAGCTGGAGGATGTCATGCCATTGGAGGAGTGGGTGAAGGACTGACATTTTCCCCTCGTATAGGTTTTCGGTGGCTATACACGGCTAGAGATGCAGGTGTCATTTGGTTAACTAGCAAGAACTTGAACAACTGTTATCCAGTTAGTATATCTCTTGCGTTTGCAAATTCACTCTGGCTCTCTACTCCGGTTTCAGAAGACTCTCTTCTGTGCCAGAGCGCAGAACAACGAATTCATTTAGGAAACGTGCACCAGCCGCTGAATATGACCGGTGTCAGTCAACGTAGGCAAAAAGTAACAGTCATGAAGGTTCTATATGGCATGAAAACAACCTAACCAGCTCTGATATGGCGAGTAAGAGTCAGCTGTTCTCTTATTTGTGTCTGGAAGTAGCAAGCGAGTCAACTTTAACCAGCTGGCTTGGATTTTTGGTTGAGACAAGCATGCATTGGTGTAAATTGGCAGGCAATCTGCAGAAGGACGAGGAGGCTTCAATTTCCCATAGTTTATCGGTGCAATTTTGACTGCCAACTAGCTGAAAAAGAGAGGGTTTAGCTAATGTTCCGTTAGATTTTGGCTCATCTTGCTCTGGCGAGCATGAGTTGTTGATGTGTATAATTGAGAGAGAGAGCCGACCGTGTCATGGTTGTCTGATCAATGGGACTGTAAAGTCCCTAAATGTAAGAGGACTGCTGTGGTGTTTACAGAAATCCATCCAGGTGTATTTTGTGGCTTTTGGTGAATGTGTTCTAATGATCTGAATTCACACTGTTGCTGCTGCCTGTCAACACACAGTCCAGTTCATAGTGAATGATGACAGGTCCTACTGCCTGTAAACACACAGTCCAGTTCATAGTGAATGATGACAGGCCCTACTGCCTGTCAACACACAGTCCAGTTCATAGTGAATGATGACAGGCCCTACTGCCTGTAAACACACAGTCCAGTTCATAGTGAATGATGACAGGCCCTACTGCCTGTAAACACACAGTCCAGTTCATAGTGAATGATGACAGGCCCTACTGCCTGTAAACACAGTCCAGTTCATAGTGAATGATGACAGGCCCTACTGCCTGTAAACACACAGTCCAGTTCATAGTGAATGATGACAGGCCCTACTGCCTGTAAACACACAGTCCAGTTCATAGTGAATGATGACAGGCCCTACTGCCTGTCAACACACAGTCCAGTTCATAGTGAATGATAACAGGCCCTACTGCCTGTAAACACACAGTCCAGTTCATAGTGAATGATGACAGGCCCTACTGCCTGTAAACACACAGTCCAGTTCATAGTGAATGATGACAGGCCCTACTGCCTGTAAACACACAGTCCAGTTCATAGTGAATGATGACAGGCCCTACTGCCTGTAAACACACAGTCCAGTTCATAGTGAATGATAACAGGCCCTACTGCCTGTAAACACACAGTCCAGTTCATAGTGAATGATGACAGGCCCTACTGCCTGTAAACACACAGTCCAGTTCATAGTGAATGATGACAGGCCCTACTGCCTGTAAACACACAGTCCAGTTCATAGTGAATGATGACAGGCCCTACTGCCTGTAAATACACAGTCCAGTTCAAAGGCAGAACAAGGCAGTTAACCCACTGTTCCTAGGCCGTCATTGAAAATAAGAATTTGTTCTTAACTGACTTGTCTAGTTAAATAAAGGTACATTTAAAAAAACATAATTCCCAAACATTCTAAGTATATATCAAAATGTGAAAATGATGTTATCTAAGTGGTCACCAGTCAGACATTTAAAAAAAAGTGTTGTTGTTTGTTTAGTGTTTTCCAATTTTCCCAGAAGTGGTTAGAGTCTATGGATTCTTCAATTACATTGAGCTGATTTCTGACGTGCTGTTCCTTCTTTTTCCGTAGTGTATTTCTGTATTGTTTTAGTGATTCACCATAGTGAAGGCGTAGACTCAGGTTTTTGGATGGACAGGTTTCTCAATTTCTTTCTTAGATTTTTGCATTCTTCATCAAACCATTTGTCATTGTTCATTTTCTTATACTGTTAAGATTTTATACTGCCAAGTTTACAACTTCACCATTACGGTGGAACATTTGATCAAAGAAGTTGTCTAAAAGGGATTGAATTTGTTGTTGCCTAATAGTTTTTTGGTAGGTTTCCACACTACATTCCTTCCATCTATAGCATTTCTTAATGTTACTCAGTTCCTTTGGCTTCTCTCTCTCTCGTGTCCACTGAGCTATTGGGCCCGCCATGCAACCTCATTGGATAATGCTGGGCAGGCCTCTTGCTGCTGTTGTGGAAAATTAGATCCAAAGATGAAGGCAGAGACTTTTTAATTGTATAGAAACATGTTTAATCAAGCAGCTGCAGGGGACATGATTCTGATTTCACAGGGAAGAACCTCCTGAGTAAATGGTTCCATGTCCCTTATATAGTGGGAGGTGATAATATCATCAGATTGTTACACAACAGTTATTTATACCAGCAACAGTTCTAGAACACAATGGCCTTGTGTTTAAGGTGTGTTTAAGGTACAGACACACCAGGACTCTATGAAAGGCATGACATCACAGTCCAACACAGAACATGTCCCTTGAGAAGTTACAACAGTTCAACACAAATTCTGCCACCACACTAGTTTTCACTCAAATGTGAGGGGCTGATGCTCATTGGCTCAGACTCAAATTGGTAGGGGGGTGAATTGTAGGGAAATGGTCATTCTGCTCATAGACTCATGTATGAACGACATATTGACACATCCAGCCCAAAGTGGGAGGTTTAAAAAAAGACTTTCTTAGTCGCCAAAGTAATGTAGCGTGTCTTTAACCTTCACAAGCCTTAAACTAGTTTAATTAGAACCATGGCTTATAACACTTATAACTTAACCCTTATAACCATTATAACTTAACCCTTATAACCCTTATAGCCATTAAACACTTATAACCCTTATAGCCATTAAACCCTTATAACCATTAAACCCTTGTAGCCATTAAACACTTATAACCCTTATAGCCATTAAACCCTAATGGCCATTAAACCCTTATAACCATTAAACCCTTATAGCCATTAAACCCTTATAACCATTAAACCCTTATAGCCATTAAACCCTTATAACCATTAAACCCTTATAGCCATTAAACCCTTATAACCATTAAACCCTTATAGCCATTAAACCCTTATAACCATTAAACCCTTATAACCCTTATAACCATTAAACCCTTATAGCCATTAAACCCTTATAGCCATTAAACCCTTATAGCCATTAAACCCTTATAACCATTAAACCCTTATAACCCTTATAACCATTAAACCCTTATAGCCATTAAACCCTTATAGCCATTAAACCTTAATGGCCATTAAACCCTTATAACCATTAAACCCTTATAGCCATTAAACCTTAATGGCCATTAAACCTTATAACCATTAAACCCTTATAACCCTTATAACCATTAAACCCTTATAGCCATTAAACCCTTATAGCCATTAAACCCTTATAGCCATTAAACCCTTATAACCATTAAACCCTTATAACCCTTATAACCATTAAACCCTTATAGCCATTAAACCCTTATAGCCATTAAACCTTAATGGCCATTAAACCCTTATAACCATTAAACCCTTATAACCATTAAACCTTAATGGCCATTAAACCCTTATAACCATTAAACCCTTATAGCCATTAAACCCTTATAACCATTAAACCCTTATAGCCATTAAACCCTTATAACCATTAAACCTTAATGGCCATTAAACCCTTATAACCATTAAACCCTTATAGCCATTAAACCCTTATAACCATTAAACCCTTATAGCCATTAAACCCTTATAACCCTTATTACTTAACCCTTATAACCATTAAACCCTTATAGCCCTTGTACCTTTGGGAATGTGTACTGAATAGTTGTGGGAATTACCACTGGACAAAACTCATCACTTTTCATCACAGTCACAATCACATCCATCCTCGTCATCACAATCCTTTAACTCCCCTGATGCTCTTGCCATCTTTATGTTCCCCTCTCCGTTCCCCTCTCCGCTCCACTCTCTGTTCCCCTCTTCATTCCCTTCTCCGTTCCCCTTTCCATTCCCCTCTCCATTCCACTTTCCATTCCCTCTCCGCTCCCCTCTTTGTTCCCCTCTCCGTTCCCCTCTCCGTTCCCCTCTCTGTCCCCCTCTCCGTTCCCCTCTCCGCTCCACTCTCTGTTCCCCTCTTCATTCCCTTCTCCGTTCCCCTTTCCATTCCCCTCTCCATTCCCCTTTCCATTCCCCTCTCCGCTCCCCTCTTTGTTCCCCTCTCCGTTCCCCTCTCCGTTCCCCTCTCTGTCCCCCTCTCCGTTCCCCTCTCCGCTCCACTCTCTGTTCCCCTCTTCATTCCCTTCTCCGTTCCCCTTTCCATTCCCCTCTCCATTCCCCTTTCCATTCCCCTCTCCGCTCCCCTCTTTGTCCCCCTCTCCGTTCCCCTCTCCGCTCCCCTCTCTGCTCCCCTCTCAAAACACATCACTTTTCATCACATTCACTCTTGACATAACAATCCATCTCTTCCCTGGTATTAACCTGTTGTACTGTAATGTTTCTTGGACAATTATCGTGAAACACCTTGACATTACCATTGTAGCTTTGCATCAACTTGGCTTCGAGATCTCCCAAGGTTTCCAAGTTCAATGTTTTCCCAGTGTCGTTTTTGTTCTCCCCCAGTATGCTCCGACCGTCCAGTTACTCGTGTTGTTGTTGTAACAGCAGAAGGCTGTCCACAGGAGAGCTGGGATGTTCACTCGGTTGTTCAGTGTGTTGTTGTTGCTGGGCACAGCTCCAGTCACCACATAGGCTTTTGTCTTGTTGTCCTTGCACTTCTCCAGAAGAGTTTTTTTGACATTCTGCTCTACTCTACACCATCTGCCTCGGTTGAAGCCACGTTCCTGGGGAACAACGTTTGTCAGGGTGAAAGTGGAAGCCATGGTATCATCATCAGGTGTGTGCGAACATGGGAAAAGGTGACCCCTCTCCAAAATCATGTTCGTTACTGTTGCATTGTAGTCTGCGTCCACAGCCTGATGGATGACTCTTATATCTCTACTATTATTAATCAACTTCGCCCCATGTTGGGTTTTCATCTCTTCTACATCTATACTTTCAAGCTGCAGAAACATCAGAAACATCAGTCAGACATTAAAACTCTTTAACAAGTTCACAAGTTTATACATTAAAACTCTGTAACAAGTTTATACATTAAAACTCTAACAACTTTTTACATTAAGTCATTAACAAGTTCACAATTTAACAATCTAGACTTAAGCTGAAAGTGGATGCAACACATTCGTGTCTCAAATATACTGTATGACTGACTGACTGACTTGGTAACATAACTGTCTGTAATATACAGTATACCAGTAAACAAATACAACTGTTGAATGAATAGAGATTAGAACTACCTGGGCTCGATCATCCAGGACTTTTTGGTCTACCAACTACCTTACCAGTGAAGGTGTAGGCTGAGAACACAGGGATCTTGTTGGTCGTGTCGTACAGAGTTGCAAACCTGTACATGTTGTTGTACTTCTGGCAGATCGGCTTGTAGCGGCTCTGGTTCTGGACAGTCCCACCAACCAAAATACCTGGGAGATTTGGAGTTGTCCCCTCCAGGAAGAACGTCTTGCACTGTGGAACAACACTGAAGTTCTCCACTACATGAGAGAGAGCAGGAGGAAGGAGAGAGAGGAGGAGGAGAGTGGAGAGATGATTCAATACCCCCATCATCACCTGAAGACTGTACACCACAGAGACAAAGATGAAGTTACAGAGACCAGTTGATAGACTGGAGACTGTTGAGCTGAGTCAGACAGACTGATTTAAATAGTTATTACAGAGACCAGTTGGTAGACTGGAGACTGTTGAGCTGAGTCAGGACAGACTGATTTAAATAGTTATTATAGAGACCAGTTGGTAGACTGGAGACTGTTGAACTGAGTCAGGACAGACTGATTTAAATAGGTTTTCAGACTCCTCCCTCAGATGTCATGGGTGGAAGAGGGTTGCATTTGCTTAAAATTGTCCTCTGATTCGTTGGAGCTGTAACTGTAGGTTTCTTCCATATAAACTGATATAACTAAAGGTCTATTCTATATAAGCTGATATAACTATAGGTCTATTCTATATAAACTGATGTAACAACAGGTCTATTCTATATAAACTGATGTAACTATAGGTCTATTCTATATAAACTGATATAACTATAGGTCTATTCTATATAAACTGATGTAACTATAGGTCTATTCTATATAAACTGATATAACTATAGGTCTATTCTATATAAACTGATATAACTATAGCTCTATTCTATATAAACTGATGTAACTGTAGCTCTATTCCATATAAACTGATGTAACTGTAGCTCTATTCCATATAAACTGATGTAACTATAGCTCTATTCCATATAAACTGATATAACTATAAACTGATGTAACTATAGGTCTATTCTATATAAACTGATGTAACTATAAACTGATGTAACTATAGGTCTATTCTATGTAAACTGATATAACTATAAACTGATATAACTATAGGTCTATTCTATATAAACTGATGTAACTATAGGTCTATTCTATATAAACTGATGTAACTATAGGTCTATTCTATATACACTGATGTAACTATTGTAACGGCGTTCTTCTTTAGTTGAAGGAGAGTCGGACCGAAATGCAGCGTGTAAGTTACTCATGTTTATTTAGTGAAAACAAACGAACGAACTATACACGAATAACTAATAAATACAAAAATAACAAACAGAACGTGAAACCTATTACAGCCTGACTGGTGCACACTACACAGAGACAGGAACAATCACCCACGAAATACAAAGTGAAAACCAGGCTACCTAAATACGGTTCCCAATCAGCGACAACGAGAATCACCTGACTCTGATTGAGAACCGCCTCAGGCAACCAACCTATTTAACACACACACACCCCTAATCAACTACAATCCCAGACACTACAAACCCCAATACAAAATAAACCCATGTCACACCCTGGTCTGACTAACTAATAAACTAAAACACAAAATACTAAGACCAAGGCGTGACAACTATAAACTGATATAACTATAGGTTTATTCTATATAAACTGATGTAACTATAAACTGATATAACTATAGGTCTATTCTATATAAACTGATATAACTATATGTCTATTCTATATAAACTGATATAACTATAAACTGATGTAACTATAGGTCTATTCTATATAAACTGATGTAACTATAAACTGATGTAACTATAGGTCTATTCTATATAAACTGATGTAACTATAGGTCTATTCTATATAAACTGATATAACTATAGGTCTATTCTATATAAACTGATATAACTATAGGTCTATTCTATATAAACTGATGTAACTATAAACTGATATAACTATAGGTCTATTCTATATAAACTGATATAACTATATGTCTATTCTATATAAACTGATATAACTATAAACTGATGTAACTATAGGTCTATTCTATATAAACTGATGTAACTATATGTCTATTCTATATAAACTGATATAACTATAGGTCTATTCTATATAAACTGATATAACTATAAACTGATATAACTATAGGTCTATTCTATATAAACTGATATAACTATTGGTCTCTTCTATATAAACTGATATAACTATAAACTGATATAACTATAGGTCTCTTCTATATTAACTGATATAACTATAAACTGATGTAACTGTAGGTCTATTCCATATAAACTGATATAACTATAAACTGATATAACTATAGGTCTATTCCATATAAACTGATGTAACTATTCCACAGAACCTTGTGAGCGCAAAATTGCTAGATTATGTTATAATACTGTAATTGCATCAAATGGTTGTTTTAAGCAACAGAATAGAGGGTTTTTGTAACTCTATCGTGTCTTTGTGAACTGTAAGTGGGCCTCTGGGAGATTTAATACTGACAGATGATTTGCAATGTCTTTTGGGTGATAAAACGTAAAAAGTCTGCATTCCATAGCATGAGTAAATTTTTCTGTTCTATAAAGTACCAGGGGAGATGGCCCCAGGGGCCAGACACTGGTCTCTCAACAATGGGAACAGTTTTTACAGATACTGTCTGCTGTGAATTATAAGAAGCTTTCATACAAATCTTATCCTTGTGACCCATTCCATACATCTGTTGTTTGTCATGTAGACTGAAGGAGGTGTATCTTGGCCATAAAATACCTTTGTACTTTTGTCTCGGGGCTCTAGAATAATCTGAGGGTGATTTGTAGACCAGCTATCATTATCGCAGACAGGGAGGAACAGAGAGAGAGAGAGAGTAGAACAGGATGAGACACGGAGGAACAGAGAGAGTAGAACAAGATGAGACAGGGAGGAACAGAGGAACAGGGGAATGTGATGAGGAGGATGATTGTGATTGTGACTGTGATAAAAAGTGATGAGTTTTGTCCAGTGGTAATTCCCACAACTATTGAGTACACATTTGAGTGAAAACTAGTGTGGTGGCAGAATTTGTGTTGAACTGTTGTAACTTCTCAAGGGACATGTTCTGTGTTGGACTGTGATGTCATGTCTTTCATAGAGTCCTGGTGTGTCTGTACCTTAAACACACCTTAAACACAAGGCCATTGTGTTCTAGAACTGTTGCTGGTATAAATAACTGTTGTGTAACAATCTGATGATATTATCACCTCCCACTATATAAGGGACATGGAACCATTTACTCAGGAGGTTCTTCCCTGTGAAATCAGAATCATGTCCCCTGCAGCTGCTTGATTAAACATGTTTCTATACAATTAAAAAGTCTCTGCCTTCATCTTTGGATCTAATTTTCCACAATATTTGGTGCCGTGACCCAGATGGACTCGGACATCACTCTGGCCACAACTTTAAAAAGACTGTCTGTTGTCCAGCCAAGCCTTAATGGTGAAAGACCTCTTGTCCTCCTCAGCCACAAAATGTTGGTGTTCAATTTGGCAGAACTGTCTCTTCCCTATAATAATGAATCTAACCAGTTAACATTAATCAATGGGAGCACAGTGGTGTCTCCAATAGTAGGGATTGGTTTACCAATAATCACCTGAAACATACTGTTGGACCAGTATATTAGGAGGGATTGGTTTACCTATAATCACCTGAAACATACTGTTGGACCAGTGTATTAGGAGGGATTGGTTTACCTATAATCACCTGAAACATACTGTTGGACCAGTATATTAGGAGAGATTGGTTTACCTATAATCACCTGAAACATACTGTTGGACCAGTGTATTAGGAGGGATTGGTTTACCTATAATCACCTGAAACATACTGTTGGACCAGTTTTATAGCAGAAATTGGATCGCCTGCAAGTAAGAGTTGGTTATTCTACATTTGAATGCTGCAGCAACAGGAAGTGAATAGCCTACAGTAGGAATTGAATAATCTACAGCAGGAATTGAATAGCCTACAGCAGGAAGTGAATAGCCTACAGTAGGAACTGAATAGCCTACAGTAGGAATTGAATAGCCTACAGCAGGAAGTGAATAGCCTACAGTAGGAATTGAATAGCCTACAGCAGGAAGTGAATAGCCTACAGTAGGATTTGAATAGCCTACAGCAGGAAGTGAATAGCCTACAGCAGGAAGTGAATAGCCTAGAGCAGGAAGTGCATAGCCTACAGCAGGAATTGAATAGCCTACAGCAGGAAGTGAATAGCCTACAGCAGGAAGTGAATAGCCTACAGCAGGAAGTGAATATCCTACAGCAGGAAGGGAATAGCCTACAGCAGGAAGTGAATAGCCTACAGCAGGAAGTGAATAGCCTACAGCAGGAAGTGAATAGCCTACAGCAGGAAGTGAATAGCCTACAGCAGTTATACTGAAACCTACCCCCAGGGGTTCGCTGTCAGGGAACACCAAGTATAAATGTGATTCACTTTCTTTTCCTTCAGATTTTGAAACGGTCCATTTATATTTTCCAACGGGGATATACATTTGGGTGAGGTTTTTCCTCGCCTGAGGAGCCTGGTTTCACTGCCAAAAATAAAATGAAACCATCTAGTGTTCAGCGAAATAACAACACAATGTCCAATTTTTATTAAGTCAGTTTAAGAACAAATTCTTATTTTCAATGACGGCCTAGGAACAGTGGGTTAGCTGGTCTAGGAACAGTGGGTTAGCTGGTCTAGGAACAGTGGGTTAGCTGGTCTAGGAACAGTGGGTTAGCTGGTCTAGGAACAGTGGGTTAGCTGGTCTAGGAACAGTGGGTTAACTGGTCTAGGAACAGTGGGTTAGCTGGTCTAGGAACAGTGGGTTAGCTGGTCTAGGAACAGTGGGTTAACTGGTCTAGGAACAGTGGGTTAACTGGTCTAGGAACAGTGGGTTAACTGGTCTAGGAACAGTGGGTTAGCTGGTCTAGGAACAGTGGGTTAGCTGGTCTAGGAACAGTGGGTTAGCTGGTCTAGGAACAGTGGGTTAGCTGGTCTAGGAACAGTGGGTTAGCTGGTCTAGGAACAGTGGGTTAGCTGGTCTAGGAACAGTGGGTTAACTGGTCTAGGAACAGTGGGTTAACTGGTCCAGGAACAGTGGGTTAGCTGGTCTAGGAACAGTGGGTTAGCTGGTCTAGGAACAGTGGGTTAACTGGTCCAGGAACAGTGGGTTAGCTGGTCTAGGAACAGTGGGTTAACTGGTCTAGGAACAGTGGGTTAACTGGTCTAGGAACAGTGGGTTAGCTGGTCTAGGAACAGTGGGTTAACTGGTCTAGGAACAGTGGGTTAGCTGGTCTAGGAACAGTGGGTTAGCTGGTCTAGGAACAGTGGGTTAACTGGTCCAGGAACAGTGGGTTAGCTGGTCTAGGAACAGTGGGTTAACTGCCTTGTTCAGTGGCAGAACAACATATGTTTCCCTTCTCAGCTCAGGGATTCGATCTAGCAACCTTTCCTCAGCTACAGTTTATTTATTATATGTGCAAAAGTACTATCTCACAACCTGACGAAACATTTAGAAACAAAACATGCTAATTTTAAAATAAACCACAGGAGTATTCTGAGAGAGAATTACGAACAACTCTCAAGTAGTAAGACATTTGTGAAAGCAAAAAAAATGTAAATACTACACAGGCAATGCCTTCATCAAACAACACGACACATCAGTGACATGGCAGGAGATGTTTTGAAACTATTGCTGCTTCGCATACAAGCCAGTGAATTATATGCGTGACAACTGGGTGAGTCAGACGTCGCTGGTCTGGCACAGCTCCTGGTATACAGTTGATGTCGGAAGTTTACATACACTTAGGTTGTTGTCATTAAAACTCGTTTTTCAACCACTCCACAGATGTCTTGTTAACACACTATATTTTTGGCAAGTCAGTTTGGACATCTACTTTGTGCATGACACAAGTCATTTTTCCAACAATTGTTTACAGACAGATTATTTCACTTATAACTCACTGTATCACTATTCCAGTGGGTGAGAAGTCTACATACACTAGTTTACATACACTAGTTTACATACACTAGTTTACATACACTAGTTTACATACACTAGGTTGACTGCCTTTAAACAACTTGGAGAATTCCATAAAATGATGTCATGGCTACAGAAGCTTCTGATTGGCTAATTGACGTCATTGAGTCAATTGGAGGTGTACCTGTGGATGTATTTCAAGGCCTACCTTCAAACTCAGTGCCTCTTTGCTTGACATCGTGGGAAAATCAAAAGAAATCAGCTATGACCTCAGAAAAAAATGTAGACCTCCACAAGTCTGGTTCATCCTTGGGAGCAATTTCCAAATGCCTGAAGTTACCACGTTCATCTGTACAAACAATAGTACCCAAGTATAAACACCATGGGACCACGCAGCCGTCATACCGCTCAGGAAGGAGACGCGTTCTGTCTCCTAGAGATGAACGTACTTTGGTGTGAAAAGTGCAAATCAATCCCAGAACAACAGCAAAGGACCTTGTGAAGATGCTGGAGGAAACAGGTACAAAAGTATCTATATCCACAGTAAAAAGAGTCCTACATCGACATAACCTGAAAGGCCGCTCAGCAAGGAAGAAGCCACTGCTCCAAAACGGCCATAAGAGCCGGGTTGTGACAAAAACTCCTTCTTATGTTTAATAGATGTATCGTATAGTGTGTGTGTGTGTGGCAGGCTTACAATGATGGCAAAAAACAACCGTTGAGAGTGCGCTGACCCTGGTGCTAGAGGGGGTACAGCTAACCCTGGTGCTAGAGGGGTACAGCTGACCCTGGTGTGAGAGGGGGTACGCAGATGGAGGTTGAATGTTTGAAGATGTACGGGGCTATAAAACGTTTGGGAACCACTGCATAGGTCATACAAGCCAACATTCAAGGAGCATTTTATGTAAACAATTAGCAAATAAATGTCCACAACTTTTAAATCACAATTACAAAGGTAATTTGTGGTGGATGAATCAGAATGAGTTGGGTAACATAAGTAATTCAGATGTCATATCTGCATAATATTCTCATGTGAAATAGGTTTTATTAGAATGTATTTCTAATAGACTCTGGTGTTGGCAGTTGCATTTCTTCCCTCAGCTGGTGCTCAGTCACTTGGGGCCCAGAGAGGGGAGAGGTCAGGCTTGTCTTTTACATGTCTCTGGTGCTATGCAGAATATCAGAAAGGGAAGAGGACAGAATGGAACATTGTCTTCATATGTGAATGTAGAGTGGGGAAAACAAGTATTTGATACACTGCCGATTTTGCAGGTTTTCCTACTTACAAAGCATGTAGAGGTCTGTAATTTTTATCATAGGTACACTTCAACTGTGAGAGACGGAATCTAAAACAAAAATCCAGAAACTCACATTGTATGATTTTAATGTCATTAGTAAGCATTTTATTGCATGACATAAGTATTTGATCACCTACCAACCAGTAAGAATTCCGGCTCTAACAGACCTGTTAGTTTTTCTTGAAGAAGCCCTCCTGTTCTCCACTCATTACCTGTATATACATGCTTTGTAAGTAGGAAAACCTGCAAAATTGGCAGCGTATCAAATACTTGTTCTCCCCACTGTAGCTGTTAAACTATGTTACTGGTTTAGCTAACTCTCCCAATTCAACACCTGTGATTACTGTATGCCTCGCTGTATGTCTCTCTCAAATGTCAATATGCCTTGTATACTGTTGTTCAGGTTAGTTATCATTGTTTTAGTTTACAATGGAGCCCCTAGTTCCACTCTTCATACCCCTGATACCTCCTTTGTCCCACCTCCCACACATGCGGTGACCTCACCCATTACAACCAGCATGTCCAGAGATACAACCTCTCTCATCATCACCCAGTGCCTGGGCTTACCTCCGCTGTACCCGCACCCCACCAATTACTTGTCTCCACAATGTCTGTGCGCAAGTCACTCCCCTCAGTGAGCTTGTCCAGGAGTGAGGTCAAGAGGGGGTTTACTTGAGATGGGAGTATCTAGAGTTGACAATTGAGTTATGCCATTGGATGAGGTAATGGTTCTGTGCTATGAAGTACCAGGAATGAGATTAGAACCTCGTCTTAGGGACCAAACTGAACGATAGTTTATAGCAAATTCTATCTGGCTATGGGATACGCTCTCTCTTAAGTAAAAGTATTTATTTGTGAACTGTTCCTAAGATCTGTGGTTTGTCATGTAGGCTGAGAGTGGTGTATCTTGGCTATAAAAGATCTTTGTCATTTTCTGTAGTCACTTTCAATGGTTCATTAGAGATAGCGCATCATTCAAAGTCAAAAGGCTATTGCAAAGCTCTTATTATTAAAGATGTAGTTTAAATATAACTCTGACTGGTGTATGAAGTTTGTAACTCTCCTCAATTGGTAAAGCAGAAATAAGCCACCACAAATTGTATATGAAGTTTAATTATGTGACCTGCTTCAGCTGGTAATTGAAGAACTTAAAAATGTTTTACTTAAGCGAAGCAGTTATTTTAAATATTATACATGAAGGTAGGTAAGACTGGGGAACAAAGTAACACAGCTAAATAACTCCAATTAGAAACCACGTAGAAAGCTCTTATTCAATGTGATAATGGTTGTGTCACAACTCCTACCGAAGGTGGCTCCCCTTCCCGTTCAGGTGGCGCTCGGCGGTCGTCGTCACCGGTCTACTAGCTGCTAACGATCCCTTTTCCCCTTTTCGTTTTGTTGGGTCTAATTGGCTTCACCTGTTCCTTGTTTGGGGTTTTGGGTTGGGGTTATTTAAGTTCAGTTAGCCCGCCTGTGTCCGTGCTTGTTTGCTGTTTTTGGTCAAGGAGTGTTCCTGTCTTTTGGATTGTCCGCTGTACAGCGTATGTACCTGCGTAGTACATTTTTGGAGTGTTGTGCGTCACCCTTTTTGTGCGCAGTGTTTGTACGGAAAAAAGTGTTTTTCCCGAATCCTCTGCTCTCCTCCACTGAAGAATCTACAGCTGCTGAGTCTGAGGTGTTAACCAGTCCTGTGCTGCTCTGACCACAGTGTTGTTAGGAAACACATTTTCTAACTCTACATACACAGCCTTGTGTCCGCTGTTACTGTGACCTACTTCAGTTAGTGGAAATAAACTCAGCAGTGGTCAGACCACAGAATACACCAACATAAACAACACCAATAAATGAAACCATTATTTCAGACTATAGATAGAGAATACACCAAGTTGTACACATCTTCCTCTGTTTCATTCAGTAGGACACATCTTCCTCTGTTTCATTCAGTTGGACACATCTTCCTCCATTTCATTCAGTTGGACACATCTTCCTCCATTTCATTCAGTAGGACACATCTTCCTCTGTTTCATTCAGTAGGACACATCTTCCTCTGTTTCATTCAGTTGGACACATCTTCCTCCATTTCATTCAGCTGGACACATCTTCCTCTGTTTCATTCAGTAGGACACATCTTCCTCTGTTTCATTCAGTTGGACACATCTTCCTCCATTTCATTCAGTTGGACACATCTTCCTCCGTTTCATTCAGTTGGACACATATTCCTCCATTTCATTCAGATGGACACATCTTCCTCCATTTCATTCAGTTGGACACTTCTTGCTCGGTTTCATTCTGTTTGACACATCTTCCTCCATTTCATTCAGTTGGACACATCTTCCTCCATTTCATTCAGTTGGACACATCTTCCTCCATTTCATTCAGTTGGACACATCTTCCTCCATTTCATTCAGTAGGACACATCTTCCTCCATTTCATTCAGTAGGACACATCTTCCTCCATTTCATTCAGTTGGACACATCTTCCTCCATTTCATTCAGTTGGACACATCTTCCTCCGTTTCATTCAGTTGGACAGAACGACCCAAAGGACAAGAGCCTCTTGTTTCTGTAGCATGGAGCAGCGTGATGTACCAGTACTGGACAGGAAGATAGTCTGTTAGTAGGCCTTGTACTCCATCATCTCCTTAATGCTGAGTGCCAAGCAGAGACACATCTGGTCCTATCTTTTTACAGTCGTTGGTATGACTCAACCAGGGATCAAACCCCAATCCCCTATCAGGGTGGACACTCTACCCACTAGGCAACTAAGTTGACTGTTGAAAGTCCAATAATTATGTCAGACAGGACTCATTTAAACAGACAAGTACAGGTTTTCTGGTCAATGTAATAAACAAAATGAAAAGGAAGTTGACTGCTTGCAGGCCGGGTGCTCTGTTTACTTCAGACACACCTTCTCCCAGAAATCATGACAGAAGAGTTCCTCATTCAGTAAGATAATATTTACTCAGTGGCATCCTGAGGCATTGATAGATCATGAGAGAAGAGTTCCTCATCCAGTAAGATAATATTTATTCAGTGACATCCTGAGACATTGATAGATCATGAGAGAGGAAGACAAACTCTCAGTGTAAACAGTCACTACATCCGGGTTCAGCATCGAGGAGAACAGAGAGGGTACATTCATTCTGCATTAAACTAACAAGTCAAGGTTCACCTGGGGAATTTGATAATCAGTTGGCCAGACAACCGTCAGTAGAAGGAAGGGCAGGAGGTTAAAAACATTCAACATGACTTTTCCTCCTAAGATTTTGTTTATGAAATCATGTTCAAACAAAGTCAATGTGTTAAAAGGTCACTTTGGTCCAAAACGCAAAAATAACAGCTTGCAACTGTACAGCTGATGAATGCACCATCATAACCGGCCATTTAATGATGAATTAGATATTAGAAGTTCAATTCCTGACTGATCTCTACAGCTTCGATCCAAAAACAAATACCCAAGTCTCCCCATTTCTTTAAAACACTTATCTAGGAAAAGCCAAGCTTACTAGGACTCTTTCATACCGTCCCTAGGAGGGATCCGTCACTTGAGTGGGTTGAGTCACTGATGTGATGTTCCTGTCTGGGTTGGCGCCCCCCCCTTGGGTTGTGCCGTGGCGGAGATCTTTGTGGTCTATACTCGGCCTTGTCTCAGGATGGTAAGTTGGTGGTTGAAGATATCCCTCTAGTGGTATGGGGGCTGTGCTTTGGCAAAGTGGGTGGGGTTATATCCTTCCTGTTTGGCCCTGTCCGGGGGTGTCATCTGACCCCTCCTGTCTCAGCCTCCAGTATTTATGCTGCAGTAGTTTATGTGTCGGGGGGCTAGGGTCAGTTTGTTATATCTGGAGTACTTCTCCTGTCCTATTCGGTGTCCTGTGTGAATTTAAGTTTAATCTCTCTAATTCTCTCTTTCTTTCTCTCTCTCAGAGGACCTGAGCCCTAGGACCATGCCTCAGGATTACCTGACATGATGACTCCTTGCTGTCCCCAGTCCACCTGGCCGTGCTGCTGCTCCAGTTTCAACTGTTCTGCCTGTGATTATTATTATTGGACCATGCTGGTCATTTATGGATATTTGAACATCTTGGCCATGTTCTGTTATAATCTCCACCTGGCACAGCCAGAAGAGGACTGGCCACCCCACATAGCCTGGTTCCTCTCTAGGTTTCTTCCTAGGTTTTGGCCTTTCTAGGGAGTTTTTCCTAGCCACCGTGCTTCTACAACTGCATTGCTTGCTGTTTGGGGATTTAGGCTGGGTTTCTGTACAGCACCTCGAGATATCAGCTGATGTACGAAGGGCTATATAAATACATTTGATTTGATTTGACATGACATTCTCAATGGCAGATTTACATGACACTGTATAATTCCCATGGAATAGGCATTTAGGAGGTGAGTCAGTCACATGGAATAGACCTATAGGAGGTGAGTCAGTCCTATGGAATAGACCTATAGGAGGTGAGTCAGTCCCATGGAATAGACCTATAGGAGGTGAGTCAGTCCCATGGAATAGACCTATAGGAGGTGAGTCAGTCCCATGGAATAGACCTATAGGAGGTGAGTCAGTCCCATGGAATAGACCTATAGGAGGTGAGTCAGTCCCATGGAATAGGCATTTAGGAGATGAGTCAGTCCCATGGAATAGACCTATAGGAGGTGAGTCAGTCCCATGGAATAGGCATTTAGGAGGTGAGTCAGTCCCATGGAATAGATCTATAGAAGGTGAGTCAGTCCCATGGAATAGATCTATAGGAGATGAGTCAGTCCCATGGAATAGACCTATAGGAGATGAGTCAGTCCCATGGAATAGATCTATAGGAGATGAGTCAGTCCCATGGAATAGACCTATAGGAGATGAGTCAGTCCCATGGAATAGATCTATAGGAGATGAGTCAGTCCCATGGAATAGATCTATAGGAGATGAGTCAGTCCCATGGAATAGATCTATAGGAGATGAGTCAGTCCCATGGAATAGACCTATAGGAGGTGAGTCAGTCCCATGGAATAGATCTATAGGAGATGAGTCAGTCCCATGGAATAGACCAATAGGGGTGAGTCAGTCCCATGGAATAGACCTATAGGAGGTGAGTCAGTCCCATGGAATAGACCTATAGGAGATGAGTCAGTCCCATGGAATAGACCGAGAGGAGGTGAGTCAGTCCAATTGAATAGACCTATAGGAGATGAGTCAGTCCCATGGAATAGACCTATAGGAGGTGAGTCAGTCCCATGGAATAGACCTATAGGAGATGAGTCAGTCCCATGGAATAGACCCATAGGAGGTGAGTCAGTCCCATGGAATAGACCTATAGGAGGTGAGTCAGTCCCATGGAATAGACCTATAGGAGGTGAGTCAGTCCCATGGAATAGACCTATAGGAGGTGAGTCAGTCCCATGGAATAGACCTATAGGAGGTGAGTCAGTCCCATGGAATAGACCTATAGGAGGTGAGTCAGTCCCATGGAATAGACCTAGAGGAGGTGAGTCATGGAATAGACCTATAGGGTGTGAGTCAGTCCCATGGAATAGACCTATAGGAGGTGAGTCAGTCCCATGGAATAGACCTATAGGAGGTGAGTCAGTCCCATGGAATAGACCTATAGGGTGTGAGTCAGTCCCATGGAATAGATCTATAGGAGATGAGTCAGTCCCATGGAATAGATCTATAGGAGATGAGTCAGTCCCATGGAATAGACCTATAGGAGATGAGTCAGTCCCATGGAATAGACCTACAGGAGGTGAGTCAGTCCCATGGAATAGACCTACAGGAGGTGAGTCAGTCCCATGGAATAGACCTATAGGAGGTGAGTCAGTCCCATGGAATAGACCTATAGGAGGTGAGTCAGTCCCATGGAATAGACCTATAGGAGGTGAGTCAGTCCCATGGAATTGACCTATAGGAGGTGAGTCAGTCCCATGGAATAGACCTATAGGAGGTGAGTCAGTCCCATGGAATAGACCTATAGGAGGTGAGTCAGTCCCATGGAATAGACCTATAGGAGGTGAGTCATGGAATAGACCTATAGGGTGTGAGTCAGTCCCATGGAATAGACCTATAGGAGGTGAGTCAGTCCCATGGAATAGACCTATAGGAGGTGAGTCAGTCCCATGGAATAGACCTATAGGAGGTGAGTCAGTCCCATGGAATAGACCTATAGGAGATGAGTCAGTCCCATGGAATAGACCTATAGGAGGTGAGTCAGTCCCATGGAATAGACCTATAGGAGATGAGTCAGTCCCATGGAATAGATCTATAGGAGATGAGTCAGTCCCATGGAATAGACCTATAGGAGGTGAGTCAGTCCCATGGAATAGATCTATCGGAGATGAGTCAGTCCCATGGAATAGATCTATAGGAGATGAGTCAGTCCCATGGAATAGATCTATAGGAGATGAGTCAGTCCCATGGAATAGACCTATAGGAGATGAGTCAGTCCCATGGAATAGACCTATAGGAGATGAGTCAGTCCCATGGAATAGACCTATAGGAGGTGAGTCAGTCCCATGGAATAGACCTACAGGAGGTGAGTCACATTTTATTAGTTAAAGCATTTTCCATGGAAACGTACAGAGGAGTTTATGCAAATCAACCCTACCTGTTTTGACACCTGAAGGAGGTTGTCTCTGAAAACCTATTTAAATCAGTCTGTCCTGACTCAGCTCAGCAGTCTCCAGTCTACCAACTGGTCTCTGTAATAACTATTTAAATCAGTCTGTCCTGACTCAGCTCAACAGTCTCCAGTCTACCAACTGGTCTCTGTAATAACTATTTAAATCAGTCTGTCCTGACTCAGCTCAACAGTCTCCAGTCTACCAACTGGTCTCTGTAATAACTATTTAAATCAGTCTGTCCTGACTCAGCTCAACAGTCTCCAGTCTACCAACTGGTCTCTGTAATAACTATTTAAATCAGTCTGTCCTGACTCAGCTCAACAGTCTCCAGTCTACCAACTGGTCTCTGTAATAACTATTTAAATCAGTCTGTCCTGACTCAGCTCAACAGTCTCCAGTCTACCAACTGGTCTCTGTAATAACTATTTAAATCAGTCTGTCCTGACTCAGCTCAACAGTCTATACTACCCTGTGTCAGCAGTAGCCTATAGGTCTATACTACCCTGTGTCAGCAGTAGCCTATAGGTCTATACTACCCTGTGTCAGCAGTAGCCTATAGGTCTACACCACCCTGTGTCAGCAGTATATAGGTCTATACTACCCTGTGTCAGCAGTATATAGGTCTATACCACCCTGTGTCAGCAGAATATAGGTCTATACTACCCTGTGTCAGCAGTATATAGGTCAATACTACCCTGTGTCAGTAGCCTATAGGTCTATACTACCCTGTGTCAGCAGTAGCCTATAGGTCTATACTACCCTGTGTCAGCAGTAGACTATAGGTCTATACTACCCTGTGTCAGCAGTAGACTATAGGTCTATACTACCCTGTGTCAGCAGTAGTCTATAGGTCTATACTACCCTGTGTCAGCAGTAGACTATAGGTCTATACTACCCTGTGTCAGCAGTAGACTATAGGTCTATACTACCCTGTGTCAGCAGTAGCCTATAGGTCTATACTACCCTGTGTCAGTAGTCTATAGGTCTATACTACCCTGTGTCAGCAGTATATAGGTCTATACTACCCTGTGTCAGCAGTAGCCTATAGGTCTATACTACCCTGTGTCAGCAGTAGACTATAGGTCTATACTACCCTGTGTCAGCAGTAGTCTATAGGTCTATACTACCCTGTGTCAGCAGTAGCCTATACTACCCTGTGTCAGCAGTAGTATATAGGTCTATACTACCCTGTGTCAGCATTAGCCTATAGGTCTATACTACCCTGTGTCAGCAGTAGACTATAGGTCTATACTACCCTGTGTCAGCAGTAGCCTATAGGTCTATACTACCCTGTGTAAGCAGTAGCCTATAGGTCTATTTTACCCTGTGATTTTTGTTGTAATAAAAACGATACTGCTAATGTCTGGAGACATAAAGTGTAGTAGAAATGTTGGTAAGACTCCAGAACTCCCATCAAAAGCAAGCCAGCTTACTGGCTACCAGAGATCTGCATGGAGGAATGGGCCAAAATACAAGCAACAGTGTGTGAAAACCTTGTGAAGACTTACAGAAAGTATTGAGATAAACTGATGTTATTGACCAAATACTTATTTTCCATCATAATTTGCAAATAAATTCATTACAAATCCTACAATGTGATTTTCTGGATTTTTTTCTCATTTTGTCTGTCATAGTTGAAGTGTACCTATGATGAAAATTACAGGCCTCTCTCATCTTTTAAAGTGGGAGAACTTGCACAATTGGTGGCTGACTAAATGCTTTTTTGCCACACTGTATATATACAATGTTTTCTCTCCCCTCCCCTTTCACTATAAGGTCTGTCGTGTTCTGTTGAATTCGGCGCATGTGACAAATAACATTTGGTTTGATTAGGGAGAGAAAACAACAGCTGGTGCACGATATCTAAGGAAGTCTCGAGTCATTGCTCGACTGAGGTAGAGTTTCTCATGATAAACTGTAGACCACATTACCTACTGAGCGAGATTTTTATCTATATTCTGTGCAACTGTTTACATACCACCACAGTCAGAGGCTGGAACCAAGATGGCATTGAATGAGCTGTACTCCGCCATAAGCAAACAAAAAACCCTCACCCAGAGGCGGCTCTCCTACAGGGAAACTTAAATCCATTTTACCTCATTTCTATCAGCATGTTAAATGTGCAACCAGAGGGAAACAAAGTCTAGACCACAATACTCCACACACAGAGACACATACAAAGCTCTCCCTCGCCCTCCATTTGGCAAATCTGACCATAATTCTAACCTCCTGATTCCTGTATACAAGCAAAAATGAAAGCAGGAAGCACCAGTGACAAGATCAAGAAAAAAGTGGTCAGATGAAGCAAATGCTAAACTACAGGACTGTTTTTCCATCACATCTATGTGGAACATGTTCCAGGATTCCTCCGATGGCATTGAAGAATACACCACATCTGTTATGGGCTTCATCAATAAGTGCATCGATGACGTCATCCCCACAGTGACCGTACGTACATACCCCAACCAGAAGCCATGGATTACAGGCAGCGTCCGCACTGAGCTAGAGATGACGCCTTCAAGGAGCGGGACTCGAAACCAGAAGCTTATAAGATATTCCACCAGTCCCTCCAACGAACCATCAAACAGGCAAAGGGTCAATACAGGACTAAGATGAAGTCGTACTACACCGGCTCTGACAATCGTCGGATGTTGCAGGGCCTGCAAACCATTACAGACTACAAAGGGAAGCACAGCCGAGAGCTGCCCAGTGACACGAGCCTTACAGACAAACTAAACTACTTCTATGCTCACTTCGAGGCAAATGGCACTGAAACATGCATGAGAGCATCAGCTGTTCCGGAAGACTGTGTGATCACGCTCTCCGCGGCCGAGGTGAGTAAGACCTTTAAACAGATCATCATTCACAAGGCCGTAGAGCCGGATGGATTACCAGGACGTGTACTGCGAGTGCTGAACAACTGTCTTCACTGACCTTTTCAACCTCTCCCTGTCAGAGTCTGTAATGCCAACGTGTTTTAAGCAGACCACCATAGTCTGTGCCCAAGAACACGAAGGTAACCTGCCTAAATGTCTACCGACCAGTAGCACTCACGTCTGTAGCCTTGAAGTGCTTTGACAGGCTGGTCATGGCTCACTTCAATACACATCGATGAAGTTCTTCATGGAGGGGACAACTCCAAATCTATTATTTTGGTAAGTGTGACAGTCCAGGATCAAAACCGCGACAAGCCGATTTGCCAGTTGTTCAACAACATCTGGATCACGTGATATTCACCAAAAGAGGTCGAGAAGAGAGTAGGTCAAGAAGAGAATAGGTCGAGAAGCGAGAATAGGTCGAGAAGCGAGAATAGGTCGAGAAGAGAGAATAGGTCGAGAAGAGAGAATAGGTCGAGAAGAGAGAATAGGTCGAGAAGAGAGAATAGGTCGAGGAGAGAGAATAGGTCGAGAAGAGAGAATAGGTCGAGAAGAGAGAATAGGTCGAGAAGCGAGAATAGGTCGAGAAGAGAGAATAGGTCGAGAAGCGAGAATAGGTCGAGGAGAGAGAATAGGTCGAGGAGAGAGAATAGGTCGAAGCGAGAATAGGTCGAGAAGCGAGAATAGGTCGAGAAGAGAGAATAGGTCGAGGAGAGAGAATAGGTCGAGGAGAGAGAATAGGTCGAGGAGAGAGAATAGGTCGAGAAGCGAGAATAGGTCGAGAAGCGAGAATAGGTCGAGAAGCGAGAATAGGTCGAGAAGCGAGAATAGGTCAAGGAGAGAATAGGTCGAGAAGAGAGAATAGGTCGAGAAGAGAGAATAGGTCGAGGAGAGAGAATAGGTCGAGGAGAGAGAATAGGTCGAGGAGAGAGAATAGGTCGAGAAGAGAGAATAGGTCGAGAAGAGAGAATAGGTCGAGAAGCGAGAATAGGTCGAGGAGAGAGAATAGGTCAAGGAGAGAGAATAGGTCGAGAAGAGAGAATAGGTCGAGAAGAGAGAATAGGTCGAGAAGAGAGAATAGGTCGAGGAGAGAGAATAGGTCGAGGAGAGAGAATAGGTCGAGGAGAGAGAAAAGGTCGAGGGAGAGAGAATAGGTCGAGGAGAGAGAATAGGTCGAGAAGCGAGAATAGGTCGAGAAGAGAGAATAGGTCAAGGAGAGAGAATAGGTCAAGGAGAGAGAATAGGTTGAGAAGAGAGAATAGGTCGAGAAGAGAGAATAGGTCGAGAAGAGAGAATAGATCGAGAACAGAATAGGTCAAGGAGAGAGAATAGGTCGAGAAGAGAGAATAGGTCGAGAAGAGAATAGGTCAAGGAGAGAGAATAGGTCGAGAAGAGAGAATAGGTCGAGAAGAGAGAATAGGTCGAGGAGAGAATAGGTCGAGAAGAGAGAATAGGTCGAGAAGAGAATAGGTCGAGAAGAGAATAGGTCGAGAAGAGAGAATAGGTCGAGGAGAGAATAGGTCGAGAAGAGAGAATAGGTCGAGGAGAGAATAGGTCGAGAAGAGAGAATAGGTCGAGAAGAGGGAATATGTCGAGAAGAGGGAATATGTCGAGAAGAGAGAATAGATCGAGAAGAGAGAATAGATCGAGAAGAGGGAATAGGTCGAGGAGAGAATAGGTCGAGGAGAGAATAGGTCGAGAAGAGAGAATAGGTCGAGGAGAGAGAATAGGTCGAGAAGAGAGAATAGGTCGAGAAGAGAATAGGTCAAGGAGAGAGAATAGGTCGAGAAGAGAGAATAGGTCGAGGAGAGAGAATAGGTCGAGGAGAGAGAATAGGTCGAGGAGAGAGAATAGGTCGAGAACAGAAGAGGTCGAGAAGAGAATAGGTCAAGGAGAGAGAATAGGTCGAGAAGAGAGAATAGGTCGAGAAGAGGGAATATGTCGAGAAGAGAGAATAGGTCGAGAAGCGAGAATAGGTCGAGAAGAGAGAATAGGTCGAGAAGCGAGAATAGGTCGAGGAGAGAGAATAGGTCGAGGAGAGAGAATAGGTCGAGAAGAGAGAATAGGTCGAGAAGCGAGAATAGGTCGAGGAGAGAGAATAGGTCGAGGAGAGAGAATAGGTCGAGGAGAGAGAATAGGTCGAGGAGAGAGAATAGGTCGAGAAGCGAGAATAGGTCGAGAAGCGAGAATAGGTCGAGAAGCGAGAATAGGTCGAGAAGCGAGAATAGGTCAAGGAGAGAGAATAGGTCGAGAAGAGAATAGGTCGAGAAGAGAGAATAGGTCGAGGAGAGAGAATAGGTCGAGGAGAGAGAATAGGTCGAGGAGAGAGAATAGGTCGAGAAAGAGAATAGGTCGAGAAGAGAGAATAGGTCGAGAAGAGAGAAAGGTCGAGAAGAGAGAATAGGTCGAGGAGAGAGAATAGGTCGAGGAGAGAGAATAGGTCGAGAGAGAGAGAAAAGGTCGAGGAGAGAGAATAGGTCGAGGAGAGAGAATAGGTCGAGAAGCGAGAATAGGTCGAGAAGAGAGAATAGGTCAAGGAGAGAGAATAGGTCGAGAAGAGAGAATAGGTCGAGAAGAGAGAATAGGTCGAGAAGAGAGAATAGATCGAGAACAGAATAGGTCAAGGAGAGAGAATAGGTCGAGAAGAGAGAATAGGTCGAGAAGAGAATAGGTCAAGGAGAGAGAATAGGTCGAGAAGAGAGAATAGGTCGAGAAGAGAGAATAGGTCGAGGAGAGAATAGGTCGAGAAGAGAGAATAGGTCGAGAAGAGAATAGGTCGAGAAGAGAATAGGTCGAGAAGAGAGAATAGGTCGAGGAGAGAATAGGTCGAGAAGAGAGAATAGGTCGAGGAGAGAATAGGTCGAGAAGAGAGAATAGGTCGAGAAGAGTGAATGTGTCGAGAAGAGGGAATATGTCGAGAAGAGAGAATAGATCGAGAAGAGAGAATAGATCGAGAAGAGGGAATAGGTCGAGGAGAGAATAGGTCGAGGAGAGAATAGGTCGAGAAGAGAGAATAGGTCGAGGAGAGAGAATAGGTCGAGAAGAGAGAATAGGTCGAGAAGAGAATAGGTCAAGGAGAGAGAATAGGTCGAGAAGAGAGAATAGGTCGAGGAGAGAGAATAGGTCGAGGAGAGAGAATAGGTCGAGGAGAGAGAATAGGTCGAGAACAGAATAGGTCGAGAAGAGAATAGGTCAAGGAGAGAGAATAGGTCGAGAAGAGAGAATAGGACGAGAAGAGGGAATATGTCGAGAAGAGAGAATAGATCGAGAAGAGAGAATAGATCGAGAAGAGAGAATAGATCGAGAAGAGGGAATAGGTCGAGAAGAGAGAATAGGTCGAGAAGAGAGAATAGGTTGAGAAGAGAGATTAGGTCGTGAAGAGAGAATAGGTCGAAGAGAGATTAGGTCGAGAAGAGAGAATAGGTCGAGGAGAGAGAATAGGTCGAGAAGAGAGAATAGGTCGACAAGAGAGAATAGGTCGAGGAGAGAGAATAGGTCGAGAAGAGAGAATAGGTCGAGAAGAGAATAGGTCAAGGAGAGAGAATAGGTCAATGAGAGAGAATAGGTCGAGAAGAGAGAATAGGTCAAGGAGAGAGAATAGGTCGAGAAGAGAGAATAGGTCGAGGAGAGAGAATAGGTCGAGAAGAGAGAATAGGTCGAGAACAGAATAGGTCAAGGAGAGAGAATAGGTCAAGGAGAGAGAATAGGTCAAGGAGAGAGAATAGGTTGAGAAGAGAGAATAGGTCGAGAAGAGAGAATAGTTCGAAGAGAGAGAATAGGTCGAAGAGAGAGAATAGGTCGAGAACAGAATAGGTCAAGGAGAGAGAATAGGTCGAGAAGAGAGAATAGGTCGAGAAGAGAGAATAGGTCGAGAAGAGAGAATAGGTCGAGAAGAGAATAGGTCAAGGAGAGAGAATAGGTCAATGAGAGAGAATAGGTCGAGAAGAGAGAATAGGTCAAGGAGAGAGAATAGGTCGAGAAGAGAGAATAGGTCGAGGAGAGAGAATAGGTCGAGAAGAGAGAATAGGTCGAGAACAGAATAGGTCAAGGAGAGAGAATAGGTCAAGGAGAGAGAATAGGTCAAGGAGAGAGAATAGGTTGAGAAGAGAGAATAGGTCGAGAAGAGAGAATAGTTCGAAGAGAGAGAATAGGTCGAAGAGAGAGAATAGGTCGAGAACAGAATAGGTCAAGGAGAGAGAATAGGTCGAGAAGAGAGAATAGGTCGAGAAGAGAGAATAGGTCGAGAAGAGAGAATAGGTCGAGAAGAGAGAATAGGTCGAGAAGAGAGAATAGGTCGAGAAGAGAGAATAGGTCGAGAAGAGAGAATAGGTCGAGAAGAGAGAATAGGTCAAGGAGAGAGAATAGGTCGAGAAGAGAGAATAGTTCGAGAAGAGAGAATAGGTCGAGAACAGAATAGGTCAAGGAGAGAGAATAGGTCAAGGAGAGAGAAAAGGTCAAGGAGAGAGCATAGGTTGAGAAGAGAGAATAGGTCGAGAAGAGAGAATAGTTCGAAGAGAGAGAATAGGTCGAAGAGAGAGAATAGGTCGAGAAGAGAGAATAGGTCGAGAAGAGAGAAAAGGTCAAGGAGAGAGCATAGGTTGAGAAGAGAGAATAGGTCGAGAAGAGAGAATAGTTCGAAGAGAGAGAATAGGTCGAAGAGAGAGCATAGGTCGAGAAGAGAGAATAGGTCGAGAAGAGAGAATAGTTCGAAGAGAGAGAATAGGTCGAAGAGAGAGAATAGTTCGAAGAGAGAGAATAGGTCGAAGAGAGAGAATAGGTCGAAGAGAGAGAATAGGTCGAGAAGAGAATAGATTGAGGACGGAGAAGAGAGAGAGAGAGGGTAGAGGCAGGGCGCCGCATCCAACTGGCAATTTAATTCAAAGTTAATTTGATTTAATTGACTAAATGTATCTACACATAAATCAATAAAATCATTCAAAATAGGTTCACACACCAGCAAGCATTATTTGGCAACAGTTGATCATTCGCTTATTTAACGAAATGAAATGCATGACGTGTTTGTAAACACATCCTCACCTCATGAAATGCATGACGTGTTTGTAAACACATCCTCACCTCATGAAATGCATGACGTGTTTGTAAACACATCCTCACCTAATGAAATGCTTGACGTGTTTGTAAACACATCCTCACCTAATGAAATGCATGACGTGTTTGTAAACACATCCTCACCTTATGAAATGCATGACGTGTTTGTAAACACATCCTCACCTAATGAAATGCATGACGTGTTTGTAAACACATCCTCACCTAATGAAATGCATGACGTGTTTGTAAACACGTCCTCACCTAATGAAATGCATGACGTGTTTGTAAACACATCCTCACCTAATGAAATGCTTGACGTGTTTGTAAACACGTCCTCACCTAATGAAACGCATGACGTGTTTGTAAACACATCCTCACCTAATGAAATGCATGACGTGTTTGTAAACACATCCTCGCCTAATGAAATGCATGACGTGTTTGTAAACACATACTCACCTAATGAAATGCATGACGTGTATCTTCCAAGATGGCGTAGCAGACGGACGTCTGTTTGTCTTGTCCCGTCCCATGTTTCTATATTTTTCTTCGTATGTATTTCGGATATATTTTAATCTCACTTTCCATCTACTGACTGAATATACTCTCCTGCAACCCGCCTCACCCGATGTGGTACGGATCTGCTATTTTTATACTTTTAAGAATCCAGAATTTCCATCATAAGCTAGCCAGCTAACTGGCTACGAACTAACTGGCTACTAGCTAACTGGCTACTAGCTTACTGGCTACCAGCTTACTGGCTACCAGCTAACTGGCTACTAGCTAACTGGCTACTAGCTAACTGGCTACTAGCTTACTGGCTACCAGCTAACTGGCTACTAGCTAACTGGCTACTAGCTAACTGGCTACTAGCTTACTGGCTACCAGCTAACTGGCTACTAGCTAACTGGCTACTAGCTTACTGGCTACCAGCTAACTGGCTACTAGCTAACCACGGCCCGCTAGCTGTCTAAAGCACATCGGACTGTTAGCTTAAGCGGCCCATTGGACAAATTCTTTGGCCACTATACCTAGTTTGCCAATTGGCCTGGTTTACCACACAGAGCCCTGCTGATCCTTCCTCCAAACCGGAACCCCAATGGAAGCTAGCCAGCTAACTAGCTATTAGCTTGTAGTAAGCTAGCCACTGCTTGCGGTCATCAGCTACCACGGACAACTTGCCCATGCCCAGATATCTGCTCCTCTTGCTCTCTGTTCTGAATGTACTGAGCGTCCAGTTCTTTTAGCCTTTAGCCATACCCTTAGCCTACTCCTTCTCTGTTCCTCTGGTGATGTGGAGGTTAATCCAGGTTCTGCAGTGCCTAGCTCCACTCCCATTCCCAGGTGCTCTAATTTGTTGACTTATGTAATCGTAAAAGCATTGGTTTCATGTTAACATTAGAAGCCTCCTTCCTAAGTTTGTTTTATTCACTGCCCTAGCACACTGTGCCAACCCGGATGTCCTAGCCGTGTCTGAATCCTGGCTCAGGAAGACCACCAAAAACCCCGAAATTTCCATCCCTAACTATAACATTTTCCGACAAGATAGAACTGCCAAAGGGTGTGGTGTTGCAATCTACTGCAGAGAGAGCCTGCAGAGTTTGTCTTACTATCCAGGTCTGTACCCAAACAATTCGAGCTTCTACTTTTAAATATCCAACTTTCCAGAAACAAGTCTCTCACTATTGCTGCTTGCTATAGAACACCCTCTGCCCCCAGCTATGCCCTATGTGAGCTGATTGCCCCCCATATATCTTCAGAGATCGTGCTGCTAGGTGACCTAAACTGGGACTTGCTTAACACCCCATAAATCCTACAATCTAAGCTTGATGCCCTCAATCTCACACAAATTATCAATGAACCTATCAGGTACAACCCCAAATCTGTAAACACAGGCAACCTCAGATATCATCCTAACCAACTTGCCCTCCAAATACACCTCTGTAGTTTTCAATCAAGATCTCAGTGAGCACTGCCTCATTGCCTGCATCCGTAACGGGTCTGCGGTCAAATGACCACCCCTCATCACTGTCAAATCCTTCCTAAAACCCTTGAGCGAGCAGGCCTATCTAATCGACCTGGCCAAGGTATCCTGGAAGGATATTGACCTCATCCCATCAGAAGATGCCTGGTCATTCTTTAAAAGTGCCTTCCTCACCATCTTAAATAAGCATGCCCCTTTCAAAAAAATTTGAACAAGTACCAGATATAGCCCTTGGTTCTCTCCAGACTTGACTGCCCTTGACCAGCACAGATACATCCTGTGTCATTCTGCATTAGCATCAAATAGCCCCCGCGATATGCAACTTTTCAGGGAAGTTAGGAACCAATATACACAGTCAGTTAAGAAAGCTAAGGCAGGCTTTTTCAAGCAGATATTTGCCTCCTGTAGCACAAACTCAAAGTTCTGAGACACTGTAAAGTCCATGGAGAATAAGAGCACCTCCTCCCAGCTGCCCACTGTACTGAGGCTAGGAAACACTGTCACCACCGATAAAATCCGCTATAATATAGAATTTCAATAAGCATTTTTCTACAGCTGGCCATGCTTTCCACCTGGCTACCCCTACCCCGATCAACAGCCCTGCACACCCCACTGCAACTCGCACCTTCCTCCCCCATTTCTCCTTCACCCAAATTTCAGATGTTCTGAAAGAGCTGCAAAATCTGGACCCCTACAAATCAGCCGGGCAAGACAATCTGGACACTCTCTTTCTAAAAATGATCTGCCGAAATTGTTGCAACCACCATCACTAGCCTGTTCAACCTCTTTCGTATTGTCTGAGATTCCCAAAGATTGGAAAGCTGCCGCGGTCATCCCCCTCTTCAAAAGGGGGAGAAACTCTAGACCCAGACTGCTACAGATCTATATCTATCCTACCCTGCCTTTCTAAGGTCTTCGAAAGCCAAGGTAACAAACAGATGACCGACCATTTAGAATCCCACCGTACCTTCTCCGCTATGCAATCTGGTTTCAGAGCTGGTCATGGGTGCACCACAGCCACGCTCAAGATCCTAAACAATATCATAACCGCCATCGATAAGAGACATTACTGTGCAGCCATATTCATCGACCTGGCCAAGGCTTTCGACTCTCAATCACCACATTCTTATTGGCATACTCAACAGTCTTTGTTTCTCAAATGATTGCCTTACCTGGTTCATCAACTACTTCTCTGATAGAGTTCAGTGTGTCAAATCGGAGGGCCTGTTGTCCAGAGCTCTGGCCGACTCTATGGGGGTGCCACAGGGTTCAATTCTCAGGCCGACTCTCTTCTCTGTATGCATCAATGATGTCGCTCTTGCTGCTGGTGATTATCTGATCCACCTCTACGCAGACGACACCATTCTCTATACTTCTGGCCACTCTTTGGACACTGTGTTAACTAACCTCCAGACAAGTTTCAATGCCATACAACCCTCCTTCCGTGGCCTCCAACTGCTCTTAAATGCAAGTAAAACTAAATGCATGCTCTTCAACCGATCACTGCCTACACCTGCCAGCCCATCCAGCATCACTATTCTGGACGGTTCTGACTTAGAATACGTGGACAACTACAAATACCTAGGTGTCTGGTTAGACTGTAAATCCTCCTTCCAGACTCACATTAAGCATCTCCAATCCAAAATTAAATCTAGAATCGGCTTCCAATTTCACAACAAAGCATCCTTCACACATGCTGCCAAACATACCTTCGTAAAACTGACCATCCTACAGATCCTTGACTTTGGCGATGCCATTTACAAAATAGCCTCCAACATTCTTCTCAACAAATTGGATCCAGTCTATCACAGTGCCATCCGTTTTGTCACCAAAGCCCCATACACTACCCACCACTGTGACCTGTACGCTCTTGCTGGCTTGCCCTCGATTCATACTCGTCACCTTACCAACTGGCTCCAGGTCATCTACAAGTCTCTGCTTGGTAAAGCCCCGCCTTATCTCAGCTCACTGGTCACCATAGCAGCACTCACTCATAGCACGCACTCCAGTAGGTATGTCTCACTGGTCACCCCCAAAGCCAATTCCTCCTTTAGCCGCCTGTCCTTCCAGTTCTCTGCTGCCAATGACTGGAACGAACTGCAAAAATCACTGAAGCTGAAGACTCATATCTCCCTCACTAGCTTTAAGCACCAGCTGTGAGAGCAGCTCACAGATCCCTGCACCTGTACATAGCCCATCTGTAAACAGCCCATCCATCTACCTCATCCCCATACTGTATTTATTTATTTATCTTGCTCCTTTGCACCCCAGTATCTCTACTTCCACATTCATCGTCTGCACATCTACCATTCCAGTGTTTAATTGCTATATTGTAATTACTTCGCCACCATGGCCTATTTATTGCCTTACCTCCCTTATTTGCACTCACTGTACATAGACTTTTGTTTTCTTTTTTTCTACTGTATTATTGACTGTATGTTTTGTTAATTCCATGTGTAACTCTGTTGTATGTGTCGAACTGCTATGCTTTATCTTGGCCAGGTCGCAGTTGTAAATGAGAACTTGTTCTCAACTAGCCTACCTGGTTAAATAAAGGTGAAATAAATGTTTTTAATAATTAACAAAAAAACACAAAAAGAAAGAAGAAACGTATCTGATATAGACTATAGCCTAGACCTCCTCTAAGAAACGTATCTGATATAGACTATAGCCTAGACCTCCTCTAATTAACGTATCTGATATAGACTATAGCCTAGACCTCCTCTAAGAAACGTATCTGATATAGACTATAGCCTAGACCTACTCTAAGAAACGTTTCTGATATAGCCTATAGCCTAGACCTACTCTAAGAAACGTATCTGATTTAGCCTATAGCCTAGACCTACTCTAAGAAACGTTTCTGATATAGACTATAGCCTAGACCTTCTCTGTGAAACGTATCTGGTATAGCCTATAGCCTAGACCTCCTCTAAGAAACGTATCTGATTTAGCCTATAGCCTAGACCTACTCTAAGAAACGTATCTGATTTAGCCTATAGCCTAGACCTACTCTAAGAAACGTTTCTGATATAGACTATAGCCTAGACCTTCTCTGTGAAACGTATCTGGTATAGCCTATAGCCTAGACCTCCTCTAAGAAACGTATCTGATTTAGCCTATAGCCTAGACCTACTCTAAGAAACGTTTCTGATATAGACTATAGCCTAGACCTACTCTAAGAAACGTTTCTGATATAGCCTATAGCCTTGGCCTTCTCTAAGAAACATATCTGATATGGAATATAGCCTAGACCTTCTCTAAGAAACGTATCTGATATGGAATATAGCCTAGACCTTCTCTGTGAAACGTATCTGATATGGCCTATAGCCTAGACCATCTCTAAGAAACGTATCTGATATAGCCTATAGCCTAGACCTTCTCTAAGAAACATATCTGATATAGACTATAGCCTAGACCTTCTCAAATAGGCCCTGGTCTAAAGTAGTGCACTCCATAGGGAATAGGGTTCAAATAGTCCCTGGTCTAAAGTAGTGCACTACATAGGCAAAAGGGTTCAAATAGGCCCTGACCTGGGAGAAAACATGGAGAACCCTGAACTCACCATGTTACCAATCTGTCACCAATCACTCTGCTGATCCATCAGAAACCAATAAATATCTCCAGGTCTGTTGAACAAAGTGATTTTCATTGAAACTGGGGTCATACTGACACACACACACACACACACACACACACACACACACACACACACACACACACACACACACACACACACACACACACACACACACACACACACACACACACACACACACACACACACACAGTCTGCAGTGATTGGCATTATAATGTAATTTATTTATGTATTTATTTTCTATTGTACAGAGTTGTCTACTGTTGTCTGTCGCCCCCCAGTGGTTCTTTGTTGTAAGAACGAACTTATTTCCTTCCCAAATGGGACTCTATTGTAGTGCACTATAAAGGGAACAGGGGGCCATTAGGGACGTATGTAACTGGAATATGTTGTTGCACTACGTCCTAATGATTAGCTCTGGTCCAGTGTGTGACGTGCATCTTGATGAAGCTGAACCGTGTTGATGGATATAACAACCTGGACCAGAGCTACCTAACAAGCAGCTGCCTGGGTTTTCAAAAAGATAAAAGCTCAATTAATAGGGACAGAATAGCAAAGTCTTTTTTTCTTTCCTCCAATATTATAGGCTGCAGCTCAGCTTCAGATTGTCATAGAGAGGAATTTATTTTGTAGAGTGGCCTCTTTCCTCTGCTGTGGTGATGCATTGCAGTCAGCGATGTTTTCTCTCGGTAGCTGTCCATGGTCCTGAAATCAGATCATGTGAGTTTGCTTAGACACCAGCCTGATCTCCAGCTCCTTCCACCTCTGGAAACTATCTAGGTGGTCATGTGACTTCTCATGAGAGGCTGATGAGGTGACACTGATTCTTCCCTGGTTCCATCCTCGACCAGCGCAGATTTGGAATCGTGTGAAAAAGTTTGCCGCAACAATCAGAAGGCTGCATCGTTTTGCTTGGAATAGACAAGCCTTGGTTTCTCCACTCTCTCCCCGTTCCCCATCTTCCTATTGTAGTTAGCCACCGAAAACGTTCGTTGCCCCTCATCTCATGGTAAATTCCCCTCCTTATCCTGATGTGGCCCAGCCTGCACTAACACATCCCGTAAAGATCCATTCCTATATTTTGTCCACTCAGCGGGATCTTCTGTTTTTGTCTGGGAGTCGGATTTAGCAGCAGCACCACCACTGTCACCGGGGACGGGGAGCAACGAATCTGAGTCTGGGTCCAAGATAGTAGGGTCTTCGCCGGCATTGTTTGGAGGTGTAGCCTGGCCTGGTGCGACCACCTGTTCTTGTCCAGACAGAGAGCTGTCATCATCGGTGGAAGTGCATGTCTCGGACTCCTCCGTTTTGTCTTCTTCGCTGCTAGAATCAGCTAACGGGGGCTCGTCGTTCTCGGCAAATGAATGGCCTGTCCTCGTAGGCTTGTAACTCTCCACACCGGCTGATGGACATTGTTGCACACTGATACATTTCAACAGAGAATTTCTTTGGTTAGGAGATTGTGCCTCTTTTCTCATAGTTAAAAATATATCCCTTCCTGATAATTTTTGTCTGTTAGACATGGTAGCATATTATTTGAAATCTCTACAGATTTATCTAGAGTGTTATCCACTAGTAGTAGCTAGCTAACGTTATCAGGTTAGGTTAGGCTACTGTTTTAACCTGTTAACGTTAGTGATTAAAACAGTAGCCTAACCTAACCTGATAACGTTGGTGATTAAAAACTTCTTGAACTTACCCATCCCGTATCCGGGATCGTGAATACAGCCTCAGGCTCATTACCATAACGCAACGTTAACGATTTCTAAAAATCGCAAATGAAATGAAATAAATATGCCTGCTCTCAAGCTTAGCCTTTTCTTAACAACACTGTCATCTCAGATTTTCAAAATATGCTTTTGAACCATAGCAAATCAAGCATTTGTGTAAGAGTTTTGATAGCTAGCGTAGCATTTAGCGTAGCGTTTAGCAAGCAACATTTTCACAAAAACCAGAAAACCAATCAAATAAAATCATTTACATTTGAAGAACTTCGGATGTTTTCAATGAGTAGACTCTCAGTTACATAGCAAATGTTCAGTTTTTCCTGAAAGATTCTTTGTGTATGTCACGTTCTTTCAAAATCGAACCCAGAAGCAGACCAGGACAAGGAGAGTAGGAAGAAGGTGAGTATTTATTTACAAGTGAATATGAATGGGTAGATATATCCAGGTGGCGTAGCGAGCAGCGGTGGTGAGTTGATGGGAGTAAATAGGTGGATCCAATGGGGTAGCGGAATTCTCCGACGACCAGGCGGGAATGGGGTAAATGATCCGGGTGAGCAACTGAAGACAGAACAAACGGAGGTAAGTTTAAGGCAAGCAATATGTAAAAAAACAACAAAACAAATTCTATCTAACTTGAGGCTGATACTATGGCACGACATACTGTTCATGGCTAACGATCCGGCAGGGAATGGATGTCAGGTCCGAGCTTATGAAGAGGAGAGATGATGATCAGGACCAGGTGTGCAGATAGGTGATGGGATACAGGTGCGGGTAATCAGAACTCCCAACTGGCTACATTGCCTGGCAACCAGACAGGGTGCGTTCCAGGACGCCGAAAAAAACACTCCAGAACAGAACACAGGCAAACAACAGACTCAGGAAACGGGATTCGTGACAGTGTAGGAGAAATCGCTCCGTTTCGTACATCGCATTTGGCTACCGAAACGAACCGAAAATTCAGTCACCAAAACGTCAAACTTTTTTCCAAATTAACTCCATAATATCGACCGAAACATGGCAAACGTTGTTTAGAATCAATCCTCAAGGTGTTTTTTCACATATCTCTTCATTGATATGCCGTTCGTGGAAGCCTGCTTTCGTCTCAGAATCCCATGGAAAAATACCAGCAGCTGAGTTTTGCGCACCAATTTCCACGCCGGACACCGGGCGGACACCTGGCAAATGTAGTCTCTTATGGTCAATCTTCCAATGATATGCCTACAAATACGTCACAATGCTGCAGACACCTTGGGGAAACGATAGATAGGGCAGGCTCATTCCTGTCGCATTCACAGCCATATAAGGAGACAATGAAAAACAGAGCCTCAAAAATCCTGCTCATTTCCTGGTTGCAGTTTCATCTTGGTTTTGCCTGTAGCTTCTGTTCTGGGGCACTCACAGACAATATATTTGCAGTTCTGGAAACCTCAGAGTGTTTTCTTTCCAAAGCTATCAATTATATGCATAGTCGAGCATCTTTTTGTGACAAAATATTGCGCTTAAAACGGGCACATCTTTTTATCCAAAAATGAAATAGCGCCCCCATAGATTTAACAGGTTTTAAGACAGTAACCTAACCTAACCTGTTAACGTTAGTGATTAAAACAGTAGCCTAACCTAACCTGTTAACGTTAGTGATTAAAACAGTAGCCTAACCTAACCTGTTAACGTTAGTGATTAAAACAGTAGCCTAACCTAACCTGATAACGTTGGTGATTAAGACAGTAACCTAACCTAACCTGTTAACGTTAGTGATTAAAACAGTAGCCTAACCTAACCTGATAACGTTGGTGATTAAGACAGTAACCTAACCTAACCTGTTAACGTTAGTGATTAAAACAGTAGCCTAACCTAACCTGTTAACGTTAGTGATTATTAAACCAGTAGCCTAACCTAACCTGATAACGTTGGTGATTAAGACAGTAACCTAACCTAACCTGTTAACGTTAGTGATTAAAACAGTAGCCTAACCTAACCTGATAACGTTGGTGATTAAACCAGTAGCCTAACCTAACCTGATAACGTTAGTGATTAAAACAGTAGCCTAACCTAACCTGATAACGTTGGTGATTAAAACAGTAGCCTAACCTAACCTGATAACGTTGGTGATTAAGACAGTAACCTAACCTAACCTGTTAACGTTAGTGATTAAATCACTAATCGTCTTCCTCACAAACACACTTAAAAAATACAATCATTTATTTGGCAGATTAATTTATTCATGTTTCACAATTAGATAATCCCATATAAAGACAGACATCACCATTCCTACCAAGGAAAGTGTGAGTGAACTTCGGGAGAAGGGGGAATGGGGTGGGGGGGGGAAACTGTAGCAACACTATGAGCTGGTGGCTGGGCGCCGCGGGCAGTGTAGTGACCGAACAGGGGCGACGGAGGGCGGCAGACAATTGTCAAAATATCGCCTCAAATTCAGGTGCTGCCACAGGCGACGGTCTAATGGGAGGGTCTAATGGGAGGGTCTAATGGGAGGGTCTAATGGGAGGGTCTAATGGGAGGGTCTAATGGGAGGGCTAATGGGAGGGTCTAATGGGAGGGTCTAATGGGAGGGCTAATGGGAGGGCTAATGGGAGGGTCTAATGGGAGGGTCTAATGGGAGGGTCTAATGGGAGGGTCTAATGGGAGGGTCTAATGGGAGGGCTAATGGGATGGGGGGCTAATGGGAGGGGCTAATGGGAGGGTCTAATGGGAGGGCTAATGGGAGGGTCTAATGGGAGGGTCTAATGGGAGGGCTAATGGGAGGGTCTAATGGGAGGGGCTAATGGGAGGGTCTAATGGGAGGGTCTAATGGGAGGGTCTAATGGGAGGGTCTAATGGGAGGGCTAATGGGAGGGTCTAATGGGAGGGGCTAATGGGAGGGGCTAATGGGAGGGTCTAATGGGAGGGTCTAATGGGAGGGCTAATGGGAGGGTCAAATGGGAGGGTCTAATGGGAGGGCTAATGGGAGGGTCTAATGGGAGGGGCTAATGGGAGGGTCTAATGGGAGGGTCTAATGGGAGGGCTAATGGGAGGGTCTAATGGGAGGGTCTAATGGGAGGGTCTAATGGGAGGGCTAATGGGAGGGTCTAATGTGAGGGCTAATGGGAGGGTCTAATGGGAGGGCTAATGGGAGGGCTAAAGGGAGGGGCTAATGGGAGGGCTAATGGGAGGGTCTAATGGGAGGGTCTAATGGGAGGGCTAATGGGAGGGTCTAATGGGAGGGCTAATGGGAGGGTCTAATGGGAGGGCTAATGGGAGGGTCTAATGGGAGGGTCTAATGGGAGGGCTAAAGGGAGGGCTATTGGGAGGGTCTAATGGGAGGGCTAATGGGAGGGTCTAATGGGAGGGTCTAATGGGAGGGTCTAATGGGAGGGTCTAATGGGAGGGCTAATGGGAGGGTCTAATGGGAGGGCTAATGGGAGGGTCTAATGGGAGGGTCTAATGGGTGGGTCTAATGGGAGGGCTAATGAGAGGGTCTAATGGGAGTGCTAATGGGAGGGTCTAATGGGAGGGTCTAAGGGAGGGCTAATGGGAGGGCTAATGGGAGGGTCTAATGGGAGGGCTAATGGGAGGGTCTAATGGGAGGGTCTAATGGGAGGGCTAATTGGAGGGCTAATGGGAGGGTCTAATGGGAGGGTCTAATGGGAGGGCTAATGGGAGGGTCTAATGGGAGGGTCTAATGGGAGGGCTAATGGGAGGGTCTAATGGGAGGGTCTAATGGGAGGGCTAATGGGAGGGTCTAATGGGAGGGCTAATGGGAGGGCTAATGGGAGGGCTAAAGGGAGGGCTAAAGGGAGGGCTAAAGGGAGGGTCTAATGGGAGGGTCTAATGGGAGGGTCTAATGGGAGGGCTAATGGGAGGGTCTAATGGGAGGGTCTAATGGGAGGGCTAATGGGAGGGGCTAATGGGAGGGCTAATGGGAGGGCTAATGGGAGGGTCTAATGGGAGGGCAAATGGGAGAGTCTAATGGGAGGGTCTAATGGGAGGGTCTAATGGGAGGGTCTAATGGGAGGGTCTAATGGGAGGGTCTAATGGGAGGGCTAATGGGAGGGTCTAATGGGAGGGTCTAATGGGATGGCTAATGGGAGGGCTCTGATCCCGTCTGGAAACCCACAATGAGGACGTCAAGTCTGTTTTCATAAATCATTGGGCTCCGTTCCAGAAGAAACATCAGAGTTGCCTGAAGTGGAGGCATTAATTCATGTTGACGTTTACAACATAACATGCTTGGACATTTCATCATTAAGACCTATAGGGAATAATATCTGGAGGGTGAAAATCCCAAAACATTCTCATTAGATCAGTGTTATATCACCTCCCCTGTCTGATATCTTGACTTTCTCTCTGTCACACAACCTGAAGGTAGAAATGTCATGTTTTAGGTCATTACAATGTACTGCGACTGGATAATCCCGGTCTTTACTCCTGATTTAACTTTTATATTCAATAATTCTCTGAGATAACGAGAGGTTTTACCTACATAACAGAGCCCACATGGACATTTAATCATGTTGATAACATGGGTGGTGTCTACCTACATAACAGAGCCCACATGGACATTTAATCATGTAGATAACATGGGTGGTGTTAACCTACATAACACAGCCCACATGGACATTTAATCATGTAGATAACATGGGTGGTGTTAACCTACATAACACAGCCCACATGGACATTTAATCATGTAGATAACATGGGTGGTGTTTACCTACATAACACAGCCCACATGGACATTTAATCATGTAGATAACATGGGTGGTGTCTACCTACATAACACAGCCCACATGGACATTTAATCATGTAGATAACATGGGTGGTGTCTACCTACATAACACAGCCCACATGGACATTTAATCATGTAGATAACATGGGTAGTGTCTACCTACATAACACAGCCCACATGGACATTTAATCATGTAGATAACATGGGTGGTGTTTACCTACATAACACAGCCCACATGGACATTTAATCATGTAGATAACATGGGTGGTGTTTACCTACATAACACAGCCCACATGGAATTTTAATCATGTAGATAACATGGGTGGTGTTTACCTACATAACACAGCCCACATGGAGATTTAATCATGTAGATAACATGGGTGGTGGAACACGTAATAATGTCATTCATTTGGAACCATGTTCCTGTTTGTGGATGGCAGAAACATTCACACTTCATCATATTGTTGCACTGGGCTCAACATCTGCATTTACAGCAACCAATCAGAAGAGGGCGTAAAAGAGCCTGGCTCGTTTTCTTTTGTGCCTGGAGGTTTGGCATGGACCATTTTGTTGCATAAATTGCGACCTCTCCTATATACAGTAAGTGGTGGGTTCTTAAGTTCAGCTGGCAGAGCTGGATCCGATAAAACATGACAATGGTTGTTGACAGCATCTCCCACTTTGTGCGAGTTCAAAGTCTATGTGGTGGTGAACATTACAGAGTTCTTTACCTTTAGGGGCTCTTTGTTGTAGCAGTTCATCTCATGTTTTCCCTAATGCAACATTAAGAGCTTCATCCACACATTGTGGAGAGTGGCCTCTTAGAAACCTATTGGCATCTTCGCTGCTTTTTCTAAAGAGTCCTCGGTGGACTAGCATAAACCACGCAGTCTGAAAAAGTTCTCTTTTTAAAGCCTCAGGGTGGAATCTGTCTCCCTGTAATAGAGTATTGTCTCAGGGTGGAATCTGTCTCCCTGTAATAGAGTATTGTCTCAGGGTGGAATCTGTCTCCCTGTAATAGAGTATTGTCTCAGGGTGGAATCTGTCTCCCTGTAATAGAGTATTGTCTCAGGGTGGAATCTGTCTCCCTGTAATAGAGTATTGTCTCAGGGTGGAATCTGTCTCCCTGTAATAGAGTATTGTCTCAGGGTGGAATCTGTCTCCCTGTAATAGAGTATTGTCTCAGGGTGGAATCTGTCTCCCTGTAATAGAGTATATCTGTCCGTTTGTTTTCTATACAGAGTTGTAAACGGGGTTCATGTGATTTCTCAATCCACATATCGAGGCAATGAACACGTCTAGTGGCATATTCAATAGTGAATTTAAGATCGGGGTCAATGTCTTTGAGAAATGCCATAAAGTCTGACAGATATGCTCCTTTCCTCCCCATGTTCAAAACATTTCCTCAATATATAGATACAACTTCCGGGTTTAATTCAAGAATGGATTTTCATTTTAATCATTAACAAAAAGAGATGCTGGTTTTATTAACTATTGGAACCAAAATAGATGCAGGTTTTCATTTACTAGTGGAACCAAAAGAGATGCTGGTTTTCATTAACGAGTGGAACCAAAAGTGATGCTGGTTTCATTTACTAGTGGAACCAAAAGTGGTGCTGGTTTTCATGAACTACTGGAACCAAAAGTGATGCTGGTTTTCATGAACTACTGGAACCAAAAGTGATGCTGGTTTTCATGAACTACTGGAACCAAAAGAGAAGTTATACTGGTTTCATTTACTAGTTGAACCAAAAGAGAAGTGATGCTGGTTTTCAATAACTAGTGGAACCAAAAGAGAAGTGATGCTGGTTTCATTAGCCCTCACTGACTCGTAGTATACCGTGTCACAAACGACCCTTGAAGTGTTAACAGTATGAAGGAGTGAGCTAACCTCAGTGTCAAGCAGAGAGACCAGAAGGTGTTGACCCGGGTTGCTCCTACAGACAGTGAGTAGTGGCTTGCCATATAAAGCAGGCAGACAGGCATCAAGGCATTCAGTTACTGTTCAGTTGAACATTAGAAGGATCAAAACGAGTTGCCTAAGTGACTTAGTGTAACGGTTATCTGCAGGCGAAGGAGAGTCGGACCAAAAACGCAGCGTGTAGATTGCGATCCATGTTTAATGAAAAAACGTAAAACACGAATCAATGCAAATACTACAAAACAAAAAGAACGTAACGAAAACTGAAACAGCCTGTAAACTAACATAAAGACAGGAACAAGGACACTAAGGACAATCACCCACGAAACACACAAAGAATATGGCTGCCTAAATATGGTTCCCAATCAGAGACAACGATAATCACCTCACTCTGATTGAGAAACGCCTCAGGCAGCCATAGACTAACGCTAGACATCCCACAAAACCCCAAGACAAAAACACACCACAATAACCCATGTCACACCCTGGCCTGACCGAATAAATGAAGAATAAACATAATATATTTCGACCAGGGCGTGACACTTAGAGCGTGTTGTGATTGTCGGTGCCAGGCGCACCGGTTCCAGTATCTCAGAAACGGACGGCTTTTCATGCACGACAGTGTCTAGGGTTTACTGAGAACGAACAAAGAACACCTGTGCTGGAGAACAGCCTGATGAGAGAGGTCGAAGGAGAATGCCAAGAATCCTGCACGCTAACAGGCGTGCCACAAACAGGCAAATAACCAAGCAGTACAACAGTGGTGTGTAGAACGACATCTTGGAACGCACAACTCGTAGGTCTTCATCACAGAAAGGTTTGCAGCAGAAGACCACACAGGGTTCCACTCCTATCAGCTTAAAACAAGAAGAAGCTGCTCCAGTGGGCCATCACCAACACTGGACCACTGAGGAGTGGAAAAACATTGCCTGGTCCGATGAATCCCGGTTCGTCCAACTGCTGATGGCAGAGTCCGGATTTGGCGTAAGCAGAATGAGTCCATGGCCCCATCCTTCCTGGTGTCAACGGTACAGGGAATGTCAGGTCCCTTGATACCAATTGAACAACATTTGAACTCCACACCTTGTAGGATCCAACCCCCAAAGAATTCAGGCTGTTCTGGAGAAAAAGCAGGGTCCGACCCAGTACTAGAGGGGTGTACCTAATAAACTGGCCACTGAGTGTATATATATATACAGCAGTAAACAAATACAAATAAGGGTGGTCCCTTTCCCCATCACCAGTGAAGGTGGAGGCTGAGAACACAGGGTCATGTCGGTCATGTCGTAGAGAGTTGCAAACCTATATATGTTGTTGAACAACTGATAACAACAAATAAGGGTGGTCTCTTTCTTTCTTTATGTATTTTATATATATATTTATCAATCAATCAATCAATCAATCAATTGAAACCTGTCCTGTCCACAGAGGTCATGGATTGGAGGTTTGAAAACTGAAACAAGGCTGACCCCTGCTGGTGAGATGATTTGAGAACACTGCTTGAAAATCCTTTATTAAATCATTTAACCTTTATTTAACTAGGCAAGCCAGTAAAGAACAAATTCTTATTTCCAATGACGGCCTAACCTGGACGATGCTGGGCCAATAGTGCCCCGCCCTATGGGTGATGTATGTTTAGAGACATGGTAGCATCTTGACCAGCTCCAGGTATGTTTAGAGACATGGCAGCTTCTAGACCAGCTCCACATATGTTTAGAGACATGGTAGCATCTTGACCAGCTCCAGGTATGTTTAGAGACATGGTAGCATCTTGACCAGCTCCAGGTATGTTTAGAGACATGGTAGAATCTTGACCAGCTCCAGGTATGTTTAGAGACATGGTAGCATCTTGACCAGCTCCAGGTATGTTTAGAGACATGGTAGCTTCTTGACCAGCTCCAGGTATGTTTAGAGACATGGTAGCTAGCTGGTATGCTGGACTGGTTGGACACATATTTACTGCAAAGTTTGAATGAATAACTGACAATTAAAATAGTACTTTCAATCATTTATATTTTTTGCTCAAATAACGTTTTGGAGTCACTTGGTTACGTTTAAACAGCATGAGAACAAAACACCAGACTCTCACAGGCTTCATTCATTATAGATGTTTATTCCTTCAGATGGGAAGAAGATGGAGACATACAGTGATAGAATTACACTCAGAACATATAATAGTATCTCCATGGTAACAGTGATAGAATTACATTCAGAACATATAATAGTATCTCCATGGTAACAGTGATACTATTATATGTTCTGAATGTAATTCTATCTCCATGGTAACAGTGAAAGAATTACATTCAGAACATATAATAGTATCTCTATGGTAACAGTGAAAGAATTACATTCAGAACATATAATAGTATCTCCATGGTAACAGTCATACGGAAGTCACAACCTGACAAGCTGTAGGCCAGTGTTGGGGTTAATTCCATTACAATTCCAAATGTTCCTCATTGAAAAGCATGGCAGAGAAATGGATTTCCAGTGTGCTTCTAGAACTGACTGGAATTGAAATGGAATTGACCTCAACCCTGCTGTAAACCTCATTATAAACATTAACAAGAGTAATGGCAGCACATCAAAGAATTCAACTGTATTTTGTTTATTAAAATAGAATTCTGTCCCCTTATATAATTTTTATATTTGATATAAACAGAGAAGAGTATAGAATATAGATATATATAGACATAGAAGAGAAGAGTAGAGGGGAGAGGAGCGTATATACTATAGATATATATAGACATAGAAGAGATGGGTAGAGAGGGAAGAGAAGAGTATAGACTATAGATATATAGACAGAAGAGAAAAGTATTACAATTGAAAGTGTACATATGTTGACATGTAACCATTATATTCCTCATTACCATTATAACCCTGATAACCATTATAACCCTCACTACCATTATAACCCTGATAACCATTATAACCCTCATTACCATTATAACCCTGATAACCATTATAACCCTCATTACCATTATAACCCTGATAACCGTTATAACCCTCATTACCATTATAACCCTGATAACCATTATAACCCTCACTACCATTATAACCCTCATTACCATTATATACCCTCATTACCAATTCAACCCTCACTACCATTATAACCCTCATTACCATTACAACCCTCATTACCAATTCAACCCTCATTACCATTACAACCCTCATTACCATTATAACCCTCATAACCATTATATACCCTCATTACCAATTCAACCCTCATTACCATTATAACCCTGATAACCATTATATTCCTCATTACCAATTCAACCCTCACTACCATTACAACCCTCATTACCAATTCAACCCTCATTACCATTACAACCCTCATTACCATTATAACCCTCATTACCACTATAACCCTCATTACCATTATAACCCTTATTACCATTATAACCCTCATAACCCTCATTACCATTATAACCCTCATAACCATTATATACCCTCATTACCAATTCAACCCTCATTACCATTACAACCCTCACTACCAGTATAACCCTGATAACCAATTTAACCCTGATAATCATTACTCTAACAGTAATGATAGTTTGTTGATATGGTGAGAGCATCTGTACCCAGATCATCCAAAGAAACTTCCAGAACTATTTCTCATGGAATTGTAAAGATTCTTCGCTACGGAAGAAATTCTTCCAACTAGGTTAGGAGGAAGTGGTAGGTTTAGTATCTCTTGGACAATCTCTTGGGAACACCTTGACAATATGTTTTTCTTTTTTACATTGACCTTGGTAATATCTGTTCAACTTCTCTTCGAGTGCTCCCAAGGTTTGTTGATCCAATGCCCCCTTCCCCTCCTTGTTCTCCCCCAGTATGCTCCGGCCATCCACTTCATGTTCTTCTTGTACTTCTTGTTGTAACAGCAGAAGGCTGTCCACATGAGATACGGGATGTTCACTCGTTGGTTCAGTGTGTTTTTGTTGTTGTTGGGAACTGCCCCAGTCACCACATAGGCTTTTATCTGGTCGTTAGCATCCTTACAGTTCTTCACAAGAGTTCCTCTGACATTTCTCTCCATTTCCTTCCAGCTGCCATTGTTGAAGGTGATGACCTGGGGAACGATGTTGGTCAGGGTAAAGGTGGACTCCTGAGTTTCAAGGTAATGAGCATGTGAACTTGGGAAGAGGTGACCTTTGTTCACAATTTTATTTTTGCATTTATAGTCCTTTTGCTCAGCCTGGTGTTTGTAACTGCGTCCATCTTGTATCTGCATTTCATTTTCAGTGACCCCGTCGAGCTGCAGGAAACAATCATTCATTCACAAGTTTTCTGTACAATTACCCCTCTCACAATTAAGTCTTCCTCCATAGTGGTAGTTCTATATTCTGTAACATAACTGTCTGTGATATACAGCAGTAAACAAATACACGTTATGTTATATGAATAAACATTAGTCCTACCTGGGGCTCGATCATCCAGACATCTTTTGGTCTACCCGATATATTACCAGTGAAGGTGTAGGCTGAGAACACAGGGATCCTGTTGGTCGTGTCGTACAGAGTTGCAAACCTGTAGGTGTTCTTGAACAACTGGCAGATCGGGTGGTACCGGCTCTTGTTCTTGACTATCCCATCATACAAAATACCTGGGAGATTTGGAGTTTTCCCTCCAGGAAGAACTTCTTGCACTGTGGAACAACACTGAAGTTCTCCACTACATGAGAGAGAGCAGGAGGAAGGAGAGAGAGGAGGAGGAGAGTGGAGAGATGATTCAATACCCCCATCATCACCTGAAGACTGTACACCACAGAGACAAAGATGAAGTTACAGAGACCAGTTGGTAGACTGGAGACTGTTGAGCTGAGTCAGGACAGACTGATTTAAATAGTTATTACAGAGACTCCTCCTACATGTGTCAAGACAGATATGGCTGATTTACATAAACCCTCTGTTCATTTCATTTCATTTCAACCACTAGGCTACCCTCTGTTTGTTTCCATGGAAACTGCTGTAACAAATAACATGTGACTCACCTACTGTAGTTTCTGACTCGTATGGACCCAGAACTTAATCACACAAGATTATAGTTCTGGGTTAATGAGATTAGACTGCTCTAAATAGTGACTGCATCCACACTTTGGTTCTGGTAGAAAAACGTTTTAGGATAAAAACATGACTTTACTCAGCATAGAGTCTGTCAGAAGATACACATCACACTATTACCACAGTGGGACTGTTCTGGAATTACGGTTGCTGAGATACACATCACACTATTACCACAGTGGGACTGTTCTGGAATTACGGTTGCTGAGATACACATCACACTATTACCACAGTGGGACTGTTCTGGAATTACGGTTGCTGAGATACACATCACACTATTACCACAGTGGGACTGTTCTGGAATTACGGTTGCTGAGATACACATCACACTATTACCACAGTGGGACTGCTCTGGAATTACGGTTGCTGAGATACACATCACACTATTACCACAGTGGGACTGTTCTGGAATTACGGTTGCTGAGATACACATCACACTATTACCACAGTGGGACTGTTCTGGAATTACGGTTGCTGAGATACACATTCATTAATACCCCACAAGGCTGAGCGACCATGACTCAAAAACGGTTGCTACAACTGAATGAAATGGAGGAAGATGTGTCCTACTGAATGAAACGGAGGAAGATGTCTCCTACTGAATGACACAGAGGAAGATGTGTCCTACTGAATGAAACAGAGGAAGATGTGTCCTACTGAATGAAACAGAGGAAGATGTGTCCTACTGAATGAAACAGAGGAAGATGTGTCCTACTGAATGAAACAGAGGAAGATGTGTCCTACTGAATGAAACAGAGGAAGATGTGTCCTACTGAATGAAACAGAGGAAGATGTGTCCTACTGAATGAAACAGAGGAAGATGTGTCCTACTGAATGAAACAGAGGAAGATGTGTCCTACTGAATGAAACAGAGGAAGATGTGTCCTACTGAATGAAACGGAGGAAGATGTGTCCAACTGAATGAAACGGAGGAAGATGTGTCCTACTGAATGAAACAGAGGAAGACGTGTCCTACGGAATGAAATGGAGGAAGACGTGTCCAACTGAATGAAATGGAGGAAGACGTGTCCTACTGAATGAAATGGAGGAAGATGTGTCCTACTGAATGAAATGGAGGAAGATGTGTCCTACTGAATGAAATGGAGGAAGATGTGTCCTACTGAATGAAATGGAGGAAGATGTGTCCTACTGAATGAAATGGAGGAAGATGTGTCCTACTGAATGAAACGGAGGAAGATGTGTCCAACTGAATGAAACGGAGGAAGATGTGTCCAACTGAATGAAACGGAGGAAGATGTGTCCAACTGAATGAAATGGAGGAAGATGTGTCCAACTCAATGAAATGGGGGAAGATGTGTCCTACTGAATGAAACAGAGGAAGATGTGTCCTACTGAATGAAATGGAGGAAGATGTGTCCAACTGAATGAAATGGGGGAAGATGTGCCCAACTGAATGAAATGGAGGAAGATGTGTCCAACTGAATGAAATGGAGGAAGATGTGTCCATCTGAATGAAATGGGGGAAGATGTGTCCAACTTGGTGTATTCTGTATCTATAGTCTGAAATAGTGGTTTCATTTATTGGTGTTGTTTATGTTGGTGTATTGTGGTCTGAACACTGCTGAGTTTATTTCCAGTAACTGAAGTAGTTCACAGTAACAGCGGACACAAGGCTGTGTATGTAGAGTTAGAAAATGTGTTTCCTAACAACACTGTGGTCAGAGCAGCAATGGACTGGTTAACACCTCAGACCCAGCAGCTGTAGATTCTTCAGTTGAGGCCTTTTCTCAGTGAGAGTAGAGGAGACTGGGAAACAAACTAACACTTTTAGACTTTAGTTTATTATGAAAATTATATTTATGTTCGATTAATCATATTTTTATGTAAACAACATATCTCAGCTCCCATTACACTGTCAGTATGTTTCTAGGACGTACCAGTCATTTACAATTCAACCAAGTGGTGGATATTAGATGTTACAATTGACCCAGTAGGTGAATGTTCCACAGGTCAATAATTTAACAAAAAGACAGGAGGCAAGAATATTTACTTTAGGGCCTCAAACCCTGTTTCTTCTTCATTAAAACTAAAAGTCATCAATGGATTTAAACTAAACCTCTTGGTCATGTAGAGAAACTAACCAACCATTATCACATTGAATAAGAGCTTTCTACCTGGTTTCTAATTGGAGTTATTTATCTGTTACAACTGACCCTGTGTAACTTTGTTCCCCAGTCTACCCTACCTTCATGTATAATATTTAAAATGACTGCTTCGCTTAAGTAAAACATTTAACTTCTTCACCTACATACAAATGTTAAACAGCTGAATCAGCTCACACAGTTCTACTTAATTTCAATTTTACTTCATGTGAGAGGGTACTGTGGTAGTATAAATACACACATCAGAGGGTACTGTGGTAGTATAAATACACATATATCAGAGGGTACTGTGGTAGCATAAATACACACATCAGAGGGTACTGTGGTAGTATAAATACACACATCAGAGGGTACTGTGGTAGTATAAATACACATATCAGAGGGTACTGTGGTAGTATAAATACACATATCAGAGGGTACTGTGGTAGTATAAATACACATATCAGAGGGTACTGTGGTAGTATAAATACACACATCAGAGGGTACTGTGGTAGTATAAATACACATATCAGAGGGTACTGTGGTAGTATAAATACACATATCAGAGGGTACTGTGGTAGTATAAATACACATATCAGAGGGTACTGTGGTAGTATAAATACACATATCTGTTGTATAATAGTAACTAAGTAAAAAACAGTAAAAGGTTCATCTGAGGGGCATCGACTGGGCAGGAGGGGAAGGAGGAAAAATATATTTTTAATGAAAATTCCCTTTAAATGATTTTTTGCTGAAATTAAAAACAAAAATTTCGGAAAGGTCAAGGAGGGAGTCAGGGGGTCAGGGGAAAATACCTTTACAATGACAGATTTAGGGACTATTTTAAATTCCTCAAACACGTCTGTGATGGTTCTTGTTAAAAGGCCTGGAGGTCTGATCACCACACCAGTCCCAGGAAGTAGGACGACAGTAGGTTTATATTTGATTGGTCACACCAGTCCCAGGAAGTAGGACGACAGTAGGTTTATATTTGATTGGTCACACCAGTCCCAGGAAGTAGGACGACAGTAGGTTTATATTTGATTGGTCACACCAGTCCCAGGAAGTAGGACGACAGTAGGTTTATATTTGATTGGTCACACCAGTCCCAGGAAGTAGGACGACAGTAGGTTTATATTTGATTGGTCACACCAGTCCCAGGAAGTAGGACAACAGTAGGTTCACATTTGATTGGTCACACCAGTCCCAGGAAGTAGGACAACAGTAGGTTCACATTTGATTGGTCACACCAGTCCCAGGAAGTAGGACAACAGTAGGTTCACATTTGATTGGTCACACCAGTCCCAGGAAGTAGGACGACAGTAGGTTTATATTTGATTGGTCACACCAGTCCCAGGAAGTAGGACGACAGTAGGTTTATATTTGATTGGTCACACCAGTCCCAGGAAGTAGGACGACAGTAGGTTTATATTTGATTGGTCACACCAGTCCCAGGAAGTAGGACGACAGTAGGTTCACATTTGATTGGTCACACCAGTCCCAGGAAGTAGGACAACAGTAGGTTCACATTTGATTGGTCACACCAGTCCCAGGAAGTAGGACAACAGTAGGTTCACATTTGATTGGTCACACCAGTCCCAGGAAGTAGGACGACAGTAGGTTTACATTTGATGTGTCACACCAGTTCTAGTTCATATTCCCTTTCCTGGAGAATTGTATTGCCTGATTGTATTGCCTGCCTATTTTGATGGTCATTTCAGTTACTGATAAATCTATAGATTTTTGAAGAATACAGCTGTCTCAGATCCATGTCTCCATCCCTCTCTCCCTCTTCCCCCTTCTCCCACTCCTCTCTAGCCCCTATCGATCATCCCTCTCTCCCTTGTCCCCCTTTCTCCCACTCCTCTCTAGCCCCTATCTATCATCCATCTCTCTCAACTCCTCTCTCCCCCTTCGTCTCTCTCTTCCACCTTCTCTCAACTCCTCTCTCCCCCTTTCCCACTCTCTCTTCCACCTTCTCTCAACTCCTCTCTCCCTCTTCCCCCACTCCTCTATAGCCCCTATCTATCATCCATCCATCTCTCTCCCCTCTTCTCCCACTCCTCTCTAGCCCCTATCTATCATCCATCTCTCTCCCCTCCTTCTCCCACTCCTCTCTAGCCCCTATCTATCATCCATCTCTCTCCCCTCCTTCTCCCACTCCTCTATAGCCCCTATCTATCATCCATCCATCCCTCTCCCTCTTCCCTCCTTCTCCCACTCCTCTCTTGTCCCTATCTATCATCCATCTCTCCCTCTTCCCTCCTTCTCCCACTCCTCTATAGCCCCTATCTATCCTCCATCTCTCTCAACTCCTCTCTCCCTCTTATCTATCCTCCATCTCTCTCTTCCACCTTCTCTCTCTCCTTTGTATTCCTTCATTACTGATTTGCAGGTAGAAAAGGTTACATGTATAACACACTATTACAACAGTGGGATTGTTCTGGAGTTATGGTTGCTGAGATAACATTCATTAATATCACTGACCAGAACTCAGTTTTCATTACTGGAAACCAGAAGATATTAATATGGTTTCATTTATTGGTGTTGTTTATGTTGATGTATTGTGGTCTGAACACTGCTGAGTTTATTTCCAGTAACTGAAGTAGTTCACAGTAACAGCGGACACAAGGCTGTGTATGTAGAGTTAGAAAATGTGTTTCCTAACAACACTGTGGCCAGAGCAGCACTGGACTGTTTAACACCTCAGACTCAGCAGCTGTAGATTCTTCAGTTGAGGCCTTTTCTCAGTGAGAGTAGAGGAGACTGGGGAACAAACTAACACTTTTAGACTTTAGTTTATTATGAAAATATTATTTAAGTTAGATTCATCATATTTTAATACAAACAACATATCTCAGCTCCCATTACACTGTCAGTATGTTTCTAGGACGTACCAGTCATTTACAATTCAACCAAGTGGTGGATATTAGATGTTACAATTGACCCAGAAGGTGGATGTTCCACAGGTCAATAATTTAGCAAAAGTATATTTACTTTAGGGCCTCAAAACATTTTTGGGTCAATAAAACTAAAAGTATTCAATGGATTTAAACAAAACCTCTTGGGCCTGTAGAGACACTAACCAACCAATAGCAGTGTTGCTATTGAACGTTGGCTTGTATGATGTATGATGTACTATGAATCAGTTTCTTATTTCATGGAACTACAGAAATCCTTTGTTTCAGGGAAACATTATATTTGTTCAACATGCGTGTGGGAGGAGTTCCACTTTCTGTCCAATGAGGTCATTTCTGGACAATATTTCAGCAAGTAAAATGATGGTTCTACTTTAGAATGTGGAACACACAGCCAATAGGGAGGTTTGATTGTTACACATGATAAATAGTTACACCTGTTCCACATACAGAGGTGTTTATCCAACCCTCCTTGTCCAGTCTTGACCTCTAATTATACCAGACAGGATTCATCTTCAGAGAGGAGTTTATCCAACCCTCCTTGTCCAGTCTTGACCTCTAATTATACCAGACAGGACTCATCTTCATAGAGAGGAGTTTATCCAACCCTCCTTGTCCAGTCTTGACCTCTAATTATACCAGACAGGACTCATCTTCATAGAGAGTTTATCCAACCCTCCTTGTCCAGTCTTGACCACTAATTAAACCAGACAGGACTGATCTTAATAGAGAGGAGTTTATCCAACCCTCCTTGTCCAGTCTTGACCACTAATTATACCAGACAGGACTCATCTTAATAGAGAGGAGTTTATCCAACCCTCCTTGTCCAGTCTGGACCTCTAATTATACCAGACAGGACTCATCTTCATAGAGAGGAGTTTATCCAACCCTCCTTGTCCAGTCTTGACCTCTAATTATACCAGACAGGATTCATCTTCATAGAGAGGAGTTTATCCAACCCTCCTTGTCCAGTCTTGACCTCTAATTATACCAGACAGGACTCATCTTCATAGAGAGGAGTTTATCCAACCCTCCTTGTCCAGTCTTGACCTCTAATTATACCAGACAGGACTCATCTTCATAGAGAGGAGTTTATCCAACCCTCCTTGTCCAGTCTTGACCTCTAATTATACCAGAAAGGACTAACTCTAGGCCAAGTCCTCTGTTGACCTCAGACACACCTTGTTCCACATATCATCACAGAGAAGTTAATCAGTTGGATAGTGTTTACCCAGTGGCATCCTGAGACATTGATACATCATGAGAGAATAAAATATTAAATGACCATTTCTAAGCTGCTCATTTATTATGTAAAAACTCACCCCAGCACATTCTGAGGCAGGCCTTGGAGACAGGAAGGACATCACCCTCTTCTGGTCTTCTCCCCACCAGGGAAAGGACAGTGATGAACTGTGAGCTCTGTAGGAGGCTCCTGGTAAACAGTGTCTGGTCAATCCACTGCTGCTGCTTCTTGTTGAGAGATGACCTCCACATCTCTGGAATCACCAGCTGTGTTTAAGGGAGAGCGAGAGAGAGGCAGGAAGGACATCACCCTCTTCTGGTCTTCACCACACTGGGGCAAGTTCAGAAGCCTGGGGTGAATACAAGAGGGCCTGGGGTAGATCATCAGGGACAGGGGCCAGACGTGAGGCAGGAGGGATTGCAGGAGGTACCAGTATGTCCAAGGGTTCATACCTAATACATACAGAGAATACATACATGACAGATACAGTACTAAGCATTCTCAGCACCATGAGAGCAGACCTACAGCATGAAAGGTAAGTGACAGATACAGTACTAAGCATTCTCAGCACCATGAGAGCAGACCTACAGCATGAAAGGTAAGTGACAGATACAGTACTAAGCATTCTCAGCACCATGAGAGCAGACCTACAGCATGAAAGGTAAGTGACAGATACAGTACTAAGCATTCTCAGCACCATGAGAGCAGACCTACAGCATGAAAGGTAAGTGACAGCTACTAGATTTAGTTGTGTAACTAAAGGACAAAGAATGCATTGGCCTTTATGACAGATACAGGAAGGGAGTGTCATAATGGAAGGGGTTTCATCTGTAAAAAGTCCACACTGCATCTATGGAGAGTTGTGTATCCTTCAATACATTGCCAACTAGTATGATGAACACATATCTTCCATTAGTGTAAAGAATTCATGCTTGCAGAATGTCAAGGGAACAGAATAGCCAACCTTACATTACAGAACCATATTCATGTGTAGATTGAAATGCAAGGCAAATATCGCGATTATCACACCATTAAACTAGAAAACATAATGCATGTATTAGCTAATCCATGACTGATACATGTTGAATCAAACTGTGTTAAACACTGGAGCGAAAATAAACTACTGTCCAGTAGCATGTTAAAGTTACTGAACTGTAGCCTGCATCACCTTCACACGATTTCACAACATCACAGACGTCTTACAACATACAACAAAGCACGAATATAAGCGATAGTTACATTCAAATAGACACGATTGTAAAAACAGTATTGAAAATGCAGACAAGTGGCCGCTGATTGTACCGGTAGTTACCGATACCGAACCAATACAACGGGCATCATAGGTAGATGACTGCAGAGATAGAACTGTATAATGTTTTCAATTCGCTTTTCCATTCTTCTTACAACTTCACAGATGTAGCAATAAGATTACAATCCATTTCATTCAACCTTATAAAAGATACTTCCTCTGTAACACTCCGTTTGATGTAAACAATGATCCGATGAGGAGAAAGTGTCATGGCCGCCGTTTGCTTGCTTTTGGGGCGGAGCTAAAGTCAAAGGGCGAATATGATTGGACCACACGTAGTTGGATACGGTTCCTGGAGATTGTCTCGCATTCCCATTGGTGGATTTTCGCTAGTCGAGACTGTCTAGACATCCGGTTGGATTTCAAACAGGAAAATAATGCGCAAAAGATTACACGCAAACATCCTTATTTTGTCCCTCCCCTGGATTTAGTTTACTGTGGTGGAGAAAACAGGCACCTCTGTGGATGATCGCTGCCCTATAGTGTCATGTTGGATAAGTGCAACAGGGCGGCTGAACTAAACCTAAATCAAGTCAGACAGTTGTGTCCCAATCGACAACGATAAAAGGCAGAATTTCAAGGCAATATATGTCAGAATTGGCGTGTTTTAATCCCAATTAAACTGCTGATTTAAGGTGTCGTTATTTTATTGATTTTGAAGGCCTCGTCAATGTTTCCTTCACCGGGGAGGCTATCCCATAACACCTTGCGACAAGTAGCGGAAATAATCATATCAATGTCTGAATTAAGGTCCCCGTTTGGGAGAAAATGTTCCAGAGCGAATATAGCGAATAACTTTGAAATGTACGTTTATTTATTTACCAAGTTGTTTAAATGCTCAACAAATTACTTTCATGTGAATATTTAATTCAGATGTCGAGTCAGTGCTTTTTATCAGCTCGCTCGTCAAGCTAAATTGGCATCGGATCCAAAAACTAGCTGGCAGGCGACCTCTTCCTGCATATCAGCTGTTAAGAGATGAACAACTAAACTAAATCATTGTAAAGTCAGCAATGTGTCAATTGTGAAGACCCAGATTTTTTTAGATTTTTTTACCCTGAATTGAGGAACTTCCTAGTCAGCTAATGACAAATGTCGCACATCTATAAACAATAATTCAGAGACTAAAGATGGCAACTGATGCGTTCACTTCACACCTCTTCATCTCAAATGTGATTTAAAAACGTTGAAAATGCAGCTAACCAGCTGTGTTCTGTTCAGTCTAGGCATGTTAGCCAGCCAATTTATTTGTACATTATTACATCAGTCAATCCAGATGGAGATCTCGTTGTTTCATTTTACCATCCAAAGGCATCGTATGCAGCCGTCTATATTGGTATTCCCCTCGGACCGGTTAGTACGTGAAAACATTCTGCTACAAGGCCTCCATTTTCTCCAGAACTCGATTTAATATGGAAGGAGGAAAAAAGCAGAAAGATGTGCTTAATGAAACACCATTTTCCACCACCACAAGGAGTGTAGCTGAATACATACAATGCCTACAACTTGATCAAGCCTATGAATATGCATAACTGTTTACGAAACCATTGCACATTAATAGAGGTAGTTGAGGTTCTCAGTAGCTTGAACCAACACTGACATTTGAGCAGTGAGGTTAATTCCCCCCTTATGTTTCCGCTCTGTTCTTCTCAGGTTGAAGCACATCCCACCCCATCACCCAGACAGATGTAAAGAAGTTGGGAACCTCCCGACCAACAGGAACATCACCCTCTAAGGAGGTTAGTCAGAAACATCACCCTCTCAGGAGGTTATTCAGAGGTTAGGTTAGTCAGCAACATCACCCTCTCAGGAGGTTAGTCAGCAACATCACCCTCTCAGGAGGTTAGTCAGGAGGTTAGTCAGGAGGTTATTCAGCAACATCACCCTCTCAGGAGGTTAGTCAGCAACATCACCCTCTCTGGAGGTTAGTCAGGAGGTTAGTCAGGAACATCACCCTCTCAGGAGGTTAGTCAGGAGGTTATTCAGCAACATCACCCTCTCAGGAGGTTAGTCAGCAACATCACCCTCTCTGGAGGTTAGTCAGGAGGTTAGTCAGGAACATCACCCTCTCAGGAGGTTAGTCAGCAACATCACCCTCTCAGGAGGTTAGTCAGGAGGTTATTCAGCAACATCACCCTCTCAGGAGGTTAGTCAGAAACATCACCCTCTCAGGAGGTTAGTCAGCAACATCACCCTCTCAGGAGGTTAGTCAGCAACATCACCCTCTCAGGAGGTTAGTCAGCAACATCACCCTCTCAGGAGGTTAGTCAGAAACATCACCCTCTCAGGAGGTTAGTCAGGAGGTTATTCAGCAGCATCACCCTCTCAGGAGGTTAGTCAGCAACATCACCCTCTCAGGAGGTTAGTCAGCAACATCACCCTCTCAGGAGGTTAGTCAGAAACATCACCCTCTCAGGAGGTTAGTCAGGAGGTTAGTCAGCAACATCACCCTCTCAGGAGGTTAGTCAGGAACATCACCCTCTCAGGAGGTTAGTCAGCAACATCACCCTCTCAGGAGGTTAGTCAGCAACATCACCCTCCCAGGAGGTTAGTCAGGAGGTTATTCAGCAACATCACCCTCTCAGGAGGTTAGTCAGGAGGTTAGTCAGGAACATCACCCTCTCAGGAGGTTAGTCAGCAACATCACCCTCTCAGGAGGTTAGTCAGGAGGTTATTCAGCAACATCACCCTCTCAGGAGGTTAGTCAGGAGGTTAGTCAGCAACATCACCCTCTCAGGAGGTTAGTCAGCAACATCACCCTCTCAGGAGGTTATCAGGAGGTTAGTCAGGAACATCACCCTTTCAGGAGGTTAGTCAGCAACATCACCCTCTCAGGAGGTTAGTCAGGAGGTTATTCAGCAACATCACCCTCTCAGGAGGTTAGTCAGGAGGTTATTCAGCAACATCACCCTCTCAGGAGGTTAGTCAGGAATTCAGCAACATCACCCTCTCAGGAGGTTAGTCAGCAACATCACCCTCTCAGGAGGTTAGTCAGCAACATCACCCTCTCAGGAGGTTAGTCAGCAACATCACCCTCTCAGGAGGTTAGTCAGCAACATCACCCTCTCAGGAGGTTAGTCAGCAACATCACCCTCTCAGGAGGTTAGTCAGGAGGTTAGTCAGCAACATCACCCTCTCAGGAGGTTAGTCAGCAACATCACCCTCTCAGGAGGTTAGTCAGCAACATCACCCTCTCAGGAGGTTAGTCAGCAACATCACCCTCTCAGGAGGTTAGTCAGGAGGTTAGTCAGCAACATCAACCTCTCAGGAGGTTAGTCAGCAACATCACCCTCTCAGGAGGTTAGTCAGCAACATCACCCTCTCAGGAGGTTAGTCAGCAACATCACCCTCTCAGGAGGTTCTCAGGAGGTCAGCAACATCACCCTCTCAGGAGGTTAGTCAGCAACATCACCCTCTCAGGAGGTTAGTCAGCAACATCACCCTCTCAGGAGGTTAGTCAGCAACATCACCCTCTCAGGAGGTTAGTCAGGAACATCACCCTCTCAGGAGGTTAGTCAGGAGGTTATTCAGTTAGTCAGCAACATCACCCTCTCAGGAGGTTAGTCAGGAGGTTATTCAGCAACATCACCCTCTCAGGAGGTTAGTCAGGAGGTTAGTCAGCAACATCACCCTCTCAGGAGGTTAGTCAGGAACATCACCCTCTCAGGAGGTTAGTCAGCAACATCACCCTCTCAGGAGGTTAGTCAGCAACATCACCCTCTCAGGAGGTTAGTCAGGAGGTTATTCAGCAACATCACCCTCTCAGGAGGTTAGTCAGCAACATCACCCTCTCAGGAGGTTAGTCAGGAGGTTATTCAGCAACATCACCCTCTCAGGAGGTTATTCAGCAACATCACCCTCTCAGGAGGTTAGTCAGGAGGTTATTCAGCAACATCACCCTCTCAGGAGGTTAGTCAGCAACATCACCCTCCCAGGAGGTTAGTCAGCAACATCACCCTCTCAGGAGGTTAGTCAGGAGGTTATTCAGCAACATCACCCTCTCAGGAGGTTAGTCAGGGAGTTTATTCAGCAACATCACCCTCTCAGGAGGTTAGTCAGCAACATCACCCTCTCAGGAGGTTAGTCAGGAGGAGTTTATTCAGCAACATCACCTCTCAGGAGGTTAGTCAGGAGGTTAGTCAGGAGGTTAGTCAGGAGGTTAGTCAGCAACATCACCCTCTCAGGAGGTTAGTCAGAAACATCACCCTCTCAGGAGGTTATTCAGGAGGTTATTCAGGAACATCACCCTCTCAGGAGGTTATTCAGGAACATCACCCTCTCAGGAGGTTAGTCAGGAGGTTATTCAGCAACATCACCCTCTCAGGAGGTTAGTCAGGAGGTTATTCAGCAACATCACCCTCTCAGGAGGTTAGTCAGGAGGTTAGTCAGGAACATCACCCTCTCAGGAGGTTAGTCAGGAGGTTAGTCAGGAGGTTAGTCAGGAGGTTAGTCAGCAACATCACCCTCTCAGGAGGTTAGTCAGGAGGTTATTCAGCAACATCACCCTCTCAGGAGGTTATCAGGAGGTTAGTCAGGAACATCACCCTCTCAGGAGGTTAGTCAGCAACATCACCCTCTCAGGAGGTTAGTCAGGAGGTTATTCAGCAACATCACCCTCTCAGGAGGTTAGTCAGGAGGTTATTCAGCAACATCACCCTCTCAGGAGGTTAGTCAGCAACATCACCCTCTCAGGAGGTTAGTCAGGAGGTTATTCAGCAACATCACCCTCCCAGGAGGTTAGTCAGGAGGTTATTCAGCAACATCACCCTCTCAGGAGGTTAGTCAGCAACATCACCCTCTCAGGAGGTTAGTCAGGAGGTTATTCAGCAACATCAGCCTCCCAGGAGGTTAGTCAGGAGGTTATTCAGCAACATCACCCTCTCAGGAGGTTAGTCAGGAGGTTAGTCAGGAACATCACCCTCTCAGGAGGTTAGTCAGCAACATCACCCTCTCAGGAGGTTAGTCAGGAGGTTATTCAGCAACATCACCCTCTCAGGAGGTTAGTCAGGAGGTTAGTCAGGAACATCACCCTCTCAGGAGGTTAGTCAGCAACATCACCCCTCTCAGGAGGTTAGTCAGCAACATCACCCTCTCAGGAGGTTAGTCAGCAACATCACCCTCTCAGGAGGTTCAGTCAGGAGGTTTCAGGAGGTTTCAGCAACATCACCCTCTCAGGAGGTTAGTCAGGAGGTTATTCAGCAACATCACCCTCTCAGGAGGTTAGTCAGCAACATCACCCTCTCAGGAGGTTAGTCAGCAACATCACCCTCTCAGGAGGTTAGTCAGGAGGTTAGTCAGCAACATCACCCTCTCAGGAGGTTAGTCAGCAACATCACCCTCTCAGGAGGTTAGTCAGCAACATCACCCTCTCAGGAGGTTAGTCAGCAACATCACCCTCTCAGGAGGTTAGTCAGGAGGTTAGTCAGCAACATCAACCTCTCAGGAGGTTAGTCAGCAACATCACCCTCTCAGGAGGTTAGTCAGCAACATCACCCTCTCAGGAGGTTAGTCAGCAACATCACCCTCTCAGGAGGTTAGTCAGCAACATCACCCTCTCAGGAGGTTAGTCAGCAACATCACCCTCTCAGGAGGTTAGTCAGGAACATCACCCTCTCAGGAGGTTAGTCAGGAGGTTATTCAGGAACATCACCCTCTCAGGAGGTTAGTCAGGAGGTTATTCAGCAACATCACCCTCTCAGGAGGTTAGTCAGGAGGTTAGTCAGCAACATCACCCTCTCAGGAGGTTAGTCAGGAACATCACCCTCTCAGGAGGTTAGTCAGCAACATCACCCTCTCAGGAGGTTAGTCAGCAACATCACCCTCTCAGGAGGTTAGTCAGGAGGTTATTCAGCAACATCACCCTCTCAGGAGGTTAGTCAGCAACATCACCCTCTCAGGAGGTTAGTCAGGAGGTTATTCAGCAACATCACCCTCTCAGGAGTTTATTCAGCAACATCACCCTCTCAGGAGGTTAGTCAGGAGGTTATTCAGCAACATCACCCTCTCAGGAGGTTAGTCAGCAACATCACCCTCCCAGGAGGTTAGTCAGCAACATCACCCTCTCAGGAGGTTAGTCAGTCAGGAGGTTAGGTTTCAGCAACATCACCCTCTCAGGAGGTTAGTCAGGAGTTTATTCAGCAACATCACCCTCTCAGGAGGTTAGTCAGCAACATCACCCTCTCAGGAGGTTAGTCAGGAGTTTATTCAGCAACATCACCCTCTCAGGAGGTTAGTCAGCAACATCACCCTCTCAGTGGGTTAGTCAGGAGGTTAGTCAGGAGGTTAGTCAGGAGCTTAGTCAGCAACATCACCCTCTCAGGAGGTTAGTCAGAAACATCACCCTCTCAGGAGGTTATTCAGGAGGTTATTCAGGAACATCACCCTCTCAGGAGGTTATTCAGGAACATCACCCTCTCAGGAGGTTAGTCAGGAGGTTATTCAGCAACATCACCCTCTCAGGAGGTTAGTCAGGAGGTTATTCAGCAACATCACCCTCTCAGGAGGTTAGTCAGGAGGTTATTCAGCAACATCACCCTCTCAGGAGGTTAGTCAGGAGGTTATTCAGCAACATCACCCTCTCAGGAGGTTAGTCAGGAGGTTAGTCAGGAGGTTAGTCAGGAGCTTAGTCAGCAACATCACCCTCTCAGGAGGTTAGTCAGGAGGTTATTCAGCAACATCACCCTCTCAGGAGGTTAGTCAGGAGGTTAGTCAGCAACATCACCCTCTCAGGAGGTTAGTCAGCAACATCACCCTCTCAGGAGGTTAGTCAGGAGGTTATTCAGCAACATCACCCTCTCAGGAGGTTATTCAGCAACATCACCCTCTCAGGAGGTTAGTCAGCAACATCACCCTCTCAGGAGGTTAGTCAGGAGGTTATTCAGCAACATCACCCTCTCAGGAGGTTAGTCAGGAGGTTATTCAGCAACATCACCCTCTCAGGAGGTTAGTCAGCAACATCACCCTCTCAGGAGGTTAGTCAGGAGGTTATTCAGCAACATCACCCTCTCAGGAGGTTAGTCAGCAACATCACCCTCTCAGGAGGTTAGTCAGGAGGTTATTCAGCAACATCACCCTCTCAGGAGGTTAGTCAGCAACATTATTCAGCAACATCACCCTCTCAGGAGGTTAGTCAGCAACATCACCCTCTCAGGAGGTTTCAGGAGGTTATTCAGCAACATCACCCTCTCAGGAGGTTAGTCAGGAGGTTAGTCAGCAACATCACCCTCTCAGGAGGTTAGTCAGGAGGTTAGTCAGCAACATCACCCTCTCAGGAGGTTAGTCAGCAACATCACCCTCTCAGGAGGTTAGTCAGGAGGTTAGTCAGCAACATCACCCTCTCAGGAGGTTAGTCAGCAACATCACCCTCTCAGGAGGTTAGTCAGCAACATCACCCTCTCAGGAGGTTAGTCAGCAACATCACCCTCTCAGGAGGTTAGTCAGCAACATCACCCTCTCAGGAGGTTAGTCAGGAACATCACCCTCTCAGGAGGTTAGTCAGGAGGTTATTCAGCAACATCACCCTCTCAGGAGGTTAGTCAGGAGGTTATTCAGGAACATCACCCTCTCAGGAGGTTATTCAGGAGGTTATTCAGCAACATCACCCTCCCAGGAGGTTAGTCAGGAGGTTAGTCAGCAACATCACCCTCTCAGGAGGTTAGTCAGGAGGTTATTCAGCAACATCACCCTCTCAGGAGGTTAGTCAGGAGGTTATTCAGGAACATCACCCTCTCAGGAGGTTAGTCAGCAACATCACCCTCTCAGGAGGTTAGTCAGGAGGTTATTCAGCAACATCACCCTCTCAGGAGGTTAGTCAGGCAACATCACCCTCTCAGGAGGTTAGTCAGTCAGGAGGTTAGTCAGCAACATCACCTCCTCTCAGGAGGTTAGTCAGCAACATCACCCTCTCAGGAGGTTAGTCAGGAGGTTTATTCAGCAACATCACCCTCTCAGGAGGTTAGTCAGGAGGTTATTCAGCAACATCACCCTCTCAGGAGGTTAGTCAGCAACATCACCCTCTCAGGAGGTTAGTCAGCAACATCACCCTCTCAGGAGGTTAGGAGGTTAGTCAGGAGGTTAGTCAGCAACATCACCCTCTCAGGAGGTTAGTCAGCAACATCACCCTCTCAGGAGGTTAGTCAGCAACATCACCCTCTCAGGAGGTTAGTCAGGAGGTTATTCAGCAACATCACCCTCTCAGGAGGTTAGTCAGGAGGTTATTCAGCAACATCACCCTCTCAGGAGGTTAGTCAGCAACATCACCCTCTCAGGAGGTTAGTCAGGAGGTTAGTCAGCAACATCACCCTCTCAGGAGGTTAGTCAGGAGGTTAGTCAGGAACATCACCCTCTCAGGAGGTTAGTCAGCAACATCACCCTCTCAGGAGGTTAGTCAGGAGGTTATTCAGCAACATCACCCTCTCAGGAGGTTAGTCAGGAGGTTAGTCAGCAACATCACCCTCTCAGGAGGTTAGTCAGGAGGTTAGTCAGCAACATCACCCTCTCAGGAGGTTAGTCAGCAACATCACCTCTCAGGAGGTTAGTCAGGAGGTTATTCAGCAACATCACCCTCTCAGGAGGTTAGTCAGCAACATCACCCTCTCAGGAGGTTAGTCAGGAGGTTAGTCAGCAACATCACCCTCTCAGGAGGTTAGTCAGCAACATCACCCTCTCAGGAGGTTAGTCAGGAACATCACCCTCTCAGGAGGTTAGTCAGGAGGTTATTCAGCAACATCACCCTCTCAGGAGGTTAGTCAGGAGGTTATTCAGCAACATCACCCTCTCAGGAGGTTATTCAGGAGGTTATTCAGCAACATCACCCTCTCAGGAGGTTAGTCAGGAGGTTAGTCAGCAACATCACCCTCTCAGGAGGTTAGTCAGGAGGTTATTCAGCAACATCACCCTCTCAGGAGGTTAGTCAGGAGGTTATTCAGAACATCACCCTCTCAGGAGGTTAGTCAGCAACATCACCCTCTCAGGAGGTTAGTCAGGAGTCAGCAACATCACCCTCTCAGGAGGTTAGTCAGAACATCACCCTCTCAGGAGGTTAGTCAGCAACATCACCCTCTCAGGAGGTTAGTCAGGAGGTTAGTCAGGAACATCACCCTCTCAGGAGGTTAGTCAGCAACATCACCCTCTCAGGAGGTTAGTCAGGAGGTTATTCAGCAACATCACCCTCTCAGGAGGTTAGTCAGGAGGTTATTCAGCAACATCACCCTCTCAGGAGGTTAGTCAGCAACATCACCCTCTAAGGAGGTTAGTCAGCAACATCACCCTCTCAGGAGGTTAGTCAGGAGGTTAGTCAGCAACATCACCCTCTCAGGAGGTTAGTCAGCAACATCACCCTCTCAGGAGGTTAGTCAGGAGGTTAGTCAGCAACATCACCCTCTCAGGAGGTTAGTCAGGAGGTTAGTCAGCAACATCACCCTCTCAGGAGGTTAGTCAGCAACATCACCCTCCAGGAGGTTAGTCAGGAGGTTAGTCAGCAACATCACCCTCTCAGGAGGTTAGTCCTCTCAGGAGGTTAGTCAGCAACATCACCCTCTCAGGAGGTTAGTCACCCTCTCAGGAGGTTAGTCAGCAACATCACCCTCTCAGGAGGTTAGTCAGCAACATCACCCTCTCAGGAGGTTAGCAACATCACCCTCTCAGGAGGTTATTCAGCAACATCACCCTCTCAGGAGGTTAGTCAGGAGGTTATTCAGCAACATCACCCTCTCAGGAGGTTAGTCAGGAGGTTAGTCAGCAACATCACCCTCTCAGGAGGTTAGTCAGCAACATCACCCTCTCAGGAGGTTAGTCAGCAACATCACCCTCTCAGGAGGTTAGTCAGCAACATCACCCTCTCAGGAGGTTAGTCAGGAGGTTATTCAGCAACATCACCCTCTCAGGAGGTTAGTCAGCAACATCACCCTCTCAGGAGGTTAGTCAGGAGGTTATTCAGCAACATCACCCTCTCAGGAGGTTAGTCAGCAGGTTACATCACCCTCTCAGGAGGTTAGTCAGCAACATCACCCTCTCAGGAGGTTAGTCAGGAGGTTATTCAGCAACATCACCCTCTCAGGAGGTTAGTCAGGAGTTTATTCAGCAACATCACCCTCTCAGGAGGTTAGTCAGCAACATCACCCTCTCAGGAGGTTAGTCAGGAGTTTATTCAGCAACATCACCCTCTCAGGAGGTTAGTCAGCAACATCACCCTCTCAGTGGGTTAGTCAGGAGGTTAGTCAGGAGGTTAGTCAGGAGTTAGTCAGCAACATCACCCTCTCAGGAGGTTAGTCAGAAACATCACCCTCTCAGGAGGTTATTCAGGAGGTTTTTCAGGAACATCACCCTCTCAGGAGGTTATTCAGGAACATCACCCTCTCAGGAGGTTAGTCAGGAGGTTATTCAGCAACATCACCCTCTCAGGAGGTTAGTCAGGAGGTTAGTCAGGAGGTTATTCAGGAGGTTAGTCAGGAGGTTATTCAGGAACATCACCCTCTCAGGAGGTTAGTCAGGAGGTTATTCAGCAACATCACCCTCTCAGGAGGTTAGTCAGCAACATCACCCTCTCAGGAGGTTAGTCAGGAGGTTATTCATCAACATCACCCTCTCAGGAGGTTAGTCAGGAGGTTATTCAGCAACATCACCCTCTCAGGAGGTTAGTCAGGAGGTTAGTCAGCAACATCACCCTCTCAGGAGGTTAGTCAGGAGGTTAGTCAGGAGGTTAGTCAGGAGGTTAGTCAGCAACATCACCCTCTCAGGAGGTTAGTCAGCAACATCACCTCTCAGTGAGGGTCTAGAATCATCAGAGGTTATTCAGCAACATCACCCTCTCAGGAGGTTAGTCAGGAGGTTAGTCAGGAACATCACCCTCTCAGGAGGTTAGTCAGCAACATCACCCTCTCAGGAGGTTAGTCAGGAGGTTATTCAGCAACATCACCCTCTCAGGAGGTTAGTCAGGAGGTTATTCAGCAACATCACCCTCTCAGGAGGTTAGTCAGCAACATCACCCTCTCAGGAGGTTAGTCAGGAGGTTATTCAGCAACATCACCCTCTCAGGAGGTTAGTCAGGAGGTTATTCAGCAACATCACCCTCTCAGGAGGTTAGTCAGCAACATCACCCTCTCAGGAGGTTAGTCAGGAGGTTATTCAGCAACATCACCCTCTCAGGAGGTTAGTCAGCAACATCACCCTCTCAGGAGGTTAGTCAGGAGGTTATTCAGCAACATCACCCTCCCAGGAGGTTAGTCAGGAGGTTATTCAGCAACATCACCCTCTCAGGAGGTTAGTCAGCAACATCACCCTCTCAGGAGGTTAGTCAGGAGGTTATTCAGCAACATCACCCTCTCAGGAGGTTAGTCAGCAACATCACCCTCTCAGGAGGTTAGTCAGCAACATCACCCTCTCAGGAGGTTAGTCAGGAGGTTAGTCAGCAACATCACCCTCTCAGGAGGTTAGTCAGGAGGTTAGTCAGCAACATCACCCTCTCAGGAGGGTCAGCAACATCACCCTCTCAGGAGGTTAGTCAGCAACATCACCCTCTCAGGAGGTTAGTCAGGAGGTTATTCAGCAACATCACCCTCTCAGGAGGTTAGTCAGGAGGTTAGTCAGGAACATCACCCTCTCAGGAGGTTAGTCAGGCAACATAGTCAGGAGGTTAGTCACCCTCTCAGGAGGTTAGTCAGGAGGTTAGTCAGCAACATCACCCTCTCAGGAGGTTAGTCAGGAGGTTATTCAGCAACATCACCCTCTCAGGAGGTTAGTCAGGAGGTTAGTCAGGAACATCACCCTCTCAGGAGGTTAGTCAGCAACATCACATCAGATGCTGACTCTCAGGAGGTTAGTCAGGAGGTTATTCAGCAACATCACCCTCTCAGGAGGTTAGTCAGGAGGTTATTCAGCAACATCACCCTCTCAGGAGGTTAGTCAGCAACATCACCCTCTCAGGAGGTTAGTCAGGAGGTTATTCAGCAACATCACCCTCCCAGGAGGTTAGTCAGGAGGTTATTCAGCAACATCACCCTCTCAGGAGGTTAGTCAGCAACATCACCCTCTCAGGAGGTTAGTCAGGAGGTTATTCAGCAACATCACCCTCTCAGGAGGTTAGTCAGCAACATCACCCTCTCAGGAGGTTAGTCAGGAGGTTATTCAGCAACATCACCCTCCCAGGAGGTTAGTCAGGAGGTTATTCAGCAACATCACCCTCTCAGGAGGTTAGTCAGCAACATCACCCTCTCAGGAGGTTAGTCAGGAGGTTATTCAGCAACATCACCCTCTCAGGAGGTTAGTCAGCAACATCACCCTCTCAGGAGGTTAGTCAGGAGGTTATTCAGCATCCACATCATCCCCTCAGGAGGTTAGTCAGGAGGTTAGTCAGCAACATCACCCTCTCAGGAGGTTAGTCAGGAGGTTAGTCAGCAACATCACCCTCCCAGGAGGTTAGTCAGCAACATCACCCTCTCAGGAGGTTAGTCAGGAGGTTATTCAGCAACATCACCCTCTCAGGAGGTTAGTCAGCAACATCACCCTCTCAGGAGGTTAGTCAGGAGGTTAGTCAGCAACATCACCCTCTCAGGAGGTTACATCAGCAACATCACCCTCTCAGGAGGTTAGTCAGCAACATCACCCTCTCAGGAGGTTAGTCAGGAGGTTATTCAGCAACATCACCCTCTCAGGAGGTTAGTCAGGAGGTTATTCAGAACATCACCCTCTCAGGAGGTTATTCAGGAGGTTATTCAGCAACATCACCCTCCCAGGAGGTTAGTCAGGAGGTTAGTCAGCAACATCACCCTCTCAGGAGGTTAGTCAGGAGGTTATTCAGCAACATCACCCTCTCAGGAGGTTAGTCAGGAGGTTATTCAGGAACATCACCCTCTCATGAGGTTAGTCAGGAGGTTAGTCAGCAACATCACCCTCTCAGGAGGTTAGTCAGCAACATCACCCTCTCAGGAGGTTAGTCAGCAACATCACCCTCCCAGGAGGTTAGTCAGCAACATCACCCTCTCAGGAGGTTAGTCAGGAGGTTATTCAGCAACATCACCCTCTCAGGAGGTTAGTCAGGAGGTTATCACCCTCTCAGGAGGAGTCAGGAGGTTATTCATCCCTCTCAGGAGGTTAGTCAGGAGGTTATTCAGCAACATCACCCTCTCAGGAGGTTAGTCAGGAGGTTATTCAGCAACATCACCCTCTCAGGAGGTTAGTCAGGAGGTTAGTCAGCAACATCACCCTCTCAGGAGGTTAGTCAGGAGGTTAGTCAGCAACATCACCCTCTCAGGAGGTTAGTCAGCAACATCACCCTCCCAGGAGTTTAGTTACCATCACTATGGTTAGATAGAAGTAGATTCACACATGCTGTTATCTATCATGCAGAATTGTCCGTTCATTATAACTTATAAAGCTCATTCTAAGATACAGATGTGGGTGATTTCTGTCCCAGGGTAATGCACTGTGTACAAGTTCTTTCCTGTCAGCCCAGCTGTTCAACTATTCATGATCCTCAATTTAGATCACAACTAGTTGAATGAGGTGTTTAGTAAGGGTCTGGGACATGAGCCTTCATTCAGCCTTCATCCAGTAAGGGTCTGGAACATGAGCCTTCATTCAGTAAGGGTCTGGAACATGAGCCTTCATTCAGCCTTCATCCAGTAAGGGTCTGGAACATGAGCCTTCATCCAGTAAGGGTCTGGAACATGAGCCTTCATTCAGCCTTCATTCAGTGAGGGTCTGGAACATGAACCTTCATTCAGTAAGGGTCTGGAACATGAATCTTAATTTAGTAAGGGTCTGGAACATGAGCCTTCATTCAGCCTTCATTCAGTGAGGGTCTGGAACATGAGCCTTCATTCAGCCTTCATTCATTGAGGGTCTGGAATATGAACCTTCATTCAGTGAGGGTCTGGAACATGAGCCTTCATTCAGCCTTCATCCAGTAAGGGTCTGGAATATGAACCTTCATTCAGTGAGGGTCTGGAACATGAGCCTTCATTCAGCCTTCATCCAGTAAGGGTCTGGAATATGAGCCTTCATTCAGTGAGGGTCTGGAATATGAACCTTCATTCAGTGAGGGTCTGGAACATGAGGCTTCATTCAGCCTTCATCCAGTAAGGGTCTGGAACATGAGCCTTCATTCAGCCTTCATTCAGTGAGGGTCTGGATCATGAGCCTTCATTCAGCCTTCATTCAGTAATGGTCTTGAACATGAGCCTTCATTCAGCCTTCATTCAGTAAGGGTCTGGAACATGAGCCTTCATTCAGTAAGGGTCTGGAACATTCAGCCTTCATTCAGTAAGGGTCTGGAACATGAGCCTTCATTCAGTGAGGGTCTGGAACATGAGCCTTCATTCAGCGAGGGTCTGGAACATGAGCCTTCATTCAGTGAGGGTCTGGAACATGTGCTTTCATTCAGTAAGGGTCTGGAACATGAGCCTTCATTCAGTGAGGGTCTGGAACATGAGCCTTCATTCAGTGAGGGTCTGGAACATGAGCCTTCATTCAGCCTTCATTCAGTAATGGCCTTGAACATGAGCCTTCATTCAGCCTTCATTCAGTAAGTGTCTGGAACATTCAGCCTTCATTCAGTAAGGGTCTGGAACATGAGCCTTCATTCAGTGAGGGTCTGGAACATGAGCCTTCATTCAGCGAGGGTCTGGAACATGAGCCTTCATTCAGTGAGGGTCTGGAACATGAGCTTTCATTCAGTAAGGGTCTGGAACATGAGCCTTCATTCAGTGAGGGTCTGGAACATGAGCCTTCATTCAGTGAGGGTCTGGAACATGAGCCTTCATTCAGTGAGGGTCTGGAACAAAACAAAATGTGACTGTCATGAGCCTTCATTCAGTGAGGGTCTGGAACAAAACAAAATGTGACTGTCATTAGCCTTCATTCAGTAAGGGTCTGGAACAAAACAAAATGTGACTGTCATGAGCCTTCATGTACGCAACAAGCTTTTGAGTGTTGGAGGGTCATCTTCATGATGTCCCTCACTTGGGGATGACTTATTTTGTACAATGGACTGTGTTCTAAGGTTTCGTGCACAGATATAGGAAGCCAATAAGACTTTACATTATTAAAAAGGACAAGTGTTGGTGTCTCTGGTTCTGGTTTGGAGGCTTGGACAGGATGCAGTTCATCTGTCTAATCCCCATGCAAGGAGAAACACAATAATTGTGCTATCCTGGGAGGTCTACCCCGGGGGTTGGTGATTGAGGGGAGGTACGTGCCAAGTACGTTGGCTCCCTCTGCTGGGAGTACCCGGAATGGAGATGCTGACGTTGATGGCAGCAATTAGGGGAGAGTGTCATCCTGCCGTGCAGGCCACATAAACGGAACACTGCAGGGGAGGAAAAGAGAGGCAGGGCGCGAAGCTCCCGGGGTACGGAACCGATTACGAGGAGGTGGCCCTGAAGAAGGACAGAGCCAACCCAAAGTTATTTTGTTATGTTTATTTTATGATGCCAAGTAAAAGTGTGTTTTCTGATAGAACCTCCCTGTCTCTGTGCACACAAACACAACACCCCACGCGTTTACCACGTAATGTATTCACTTAATATATATTCCTGTTTGATATGCATACATATAATTCATTTGGACATGTTCTCCTTTAGAATATGCCAGGGTTTGCTTAGTATCCAATGCATTTAGCTTACATTAGGAAGAAGTGTTGTAGGACTCCAGACCACATAATGAGTGTCTTGGGGTCAGATACACTTGCTTCCATCTGAGTATGTCATCCATTTGTCATCCATCCATTTGTCATCCATCCATTTGTCATCCATTTGTCATCCATTCATTTGTCATCAATTTGTCATCCATCCATTTGTCATCCATTCATTTGTCATCATCATTTGTCATCCATTTGTCATCCATCCATTTGTCATCCATTTGTCATCCATCCATTTGTCATCCATTTGTCATCTATCCATTTGTCATCCATCCATTTGTCATCCATTTGTCATCCATCCATTTGTCATCCATCCATTTGTCATCCATCCATTTGTCATCCATTTGTCATCCATCCATTTGTCATCCATTTGTCATCCATCCATTTGTCATCCATTCATTTGTCATCCATCCATTTGTCATCCATTTGTCATCCATCCATTTGTCATCCATTTGTCATCCATCCATTTGTCATCCATTTGTCATCCATCCATTTGTCATCCATTTGTCATCCATCCATTTGTCATCCATTTGTCATCCATCCATTTGTCATCCATTTGTCATCTATCCATTTGTCATCCATCCATTTGTCATCCATTTGTCATCCATCCATTTGTCATCCATTTGTCATCCATCCATTTGTCATCCATCCATTTGTCATCCATTTGTCATCCATTCATTTGTCATCAATTTGTCATCCATCCATTTGTCATCCATTCATTTGTCATCCATCCATTTGTCATCCATTTGTCATCCATCCATTTGTCATCCATTTGTCATCCATCCATTTGTCATCCATTTGTCATCTATCCATTTGTCATCCATCCATTTGTCATCCATTTGTCATCCATCCATTTGTCATCCATCCATTTGTCATCCATCCATTTGTCATCCATTTGTCATCCATCCATTTGTCATCCATTTGTCATCCATCCATTTGTCATCCATTCATTTGTCATCCATCCATTTGTCATCCATTTGTCATCCATCCATTTGTCATCCATTTGTCATCCATCCATTTGTCATCCATTTGTCATCCATCCATTTGTCATCCATTCATTTGTCATCCATCCATTTGTCATCCATTTGTCATCCATCCATTTGTCATCCATTTGTCATCTATCCATTTGTCATCCATCCATTTGTCATCCATTTGTCATCCATCCATTTGTCATCCATTTGTCATCCATCCATTTGTCATCCATTCATTTGTCATCCATCCATTTGTCATCCATTTGTCATCCATCCATTTGTCATCCATTCTCACCTCATTCTACTCGTTCATGATATTGTTGGAATATTTTGGGAGGTGATGATCCACAGTCGACTCCTGATAAGGGCACTTTGTGTAAGTGAAAGCTCTCTTGACTGAACTAAATGTGTTTTCCTCGTCACAATTCAAATATATTCTCCTGATACCTGCATTTCCTGGTTTAGTGCCAGTCCAGAATCGAGACCACATTTTGAGTGTCTCGTTCCTGACTCGGTGTTGGACAGTAAGGACTCATAATTTAAAACAACTCCTAATTATTATCTTTCATTCTGTCAGCACACAAAACCGCTTTGCCAAATACATGCACTTCTTTCTGGAAACATATCTTAACAGCCTTTGTATCTATTATAGACATGTTTGCGCAGTTGCGAACCAATTTTGTCGTAATACGCTGTTTGCATCAGGGGCATAGACATGGATTTGCACTGGGTATCCAGGCCCTGACAGAATGATATGGCCTTGTCGTGGACTTTTTATATATTTTTGTATTTAAAAAAAAGTGTGATGCTGAGAGGGAAAATCTGACAAATCAAATCAACAGGAAGACTCATTAAAAACACAGGAGTTTCCACACAGGGGGCCCTTCATTGACTGGATGGGCCATTTACCCACTTCTCCAGACACCACTACATCACTGGATAGGGCTGATGGAGAGACAGCAGTCACACAGCAGGATGTTAAATCACCACTACATCACTGGATAGGGCTGATAGAGAGACAGCAGTCACACAGCAGGATGTTAAATCACCACTACATCACTGGATAGGGTTAAATCACCACTACATCACTGATGGAGAGACAGCAGTCACACAGCAGGATGTTAAATCACCACTACATCACTGGATAGGGCTGATGGAGAGACAGCAGTCACACAGCAGGATGTTAAATCACCACTACATCACTGGATAGGGCTGATGGAGAGACAGCAGTCACACAGCAGGATGTTAAATCACCACTACATCACTGGATAGGGCTGATGGAGAGACAGCAGTCACACAGCAGGATGTTAAATCACCACTACATCACTGGATAGGGCTGATGGAGAGACAGCAGTCACACAGCAGGATGTTAAATCACCACTACATCACTGGATAGGGCTGATGTTAATGGAGAGACAGCAGTCACACAGCAGGATGTTAAATCACCACTACATCACTGGATAGGGCTGATGGAGAGACAGCAGTCACACAGCAGGATGTTAAATCACCACTACATCACTGGATAGGGCTGATGGAGAGACAGCAGTCACACAGCAGGATGTTAAATCACCACTACATCACTGGATAGGGCTGATGGAGAGACAGCAGTCACACAGCAGGATGTTAAATCACCACTACATCACTGGATAGGGCTGATGGAGAGACAGCAGTCACACAGCAGGATGTTAAATCACCACTACATCACTGGATAGGGCTGATGGAGAGACAGCAGTCACACAGCAGGATGTTAAATCACCACTACATCACTGGATAGGGCTGATGGAGAGACAGCAGTCACACAGCAGGATGTTAAATCACCACTACATCACTGGATAGGGCTGATGGAGAGACAGCAGTCACACAGCAGGATGTTAAATCACCACTACATCACTGGATAGGGCTGATGGAGAGACAGCACAGCAGGATGTAAATCACACAGCAGGATGTTAATGGAGAGACAGCAGTCACCAGTAGGATGTTAAATCACCACTACATCACTGGATAGGGCTGATGGAGAGACAGCAGTCACACAGCAGGATGTTAAATCACCACTACATCACTGGATAGGGCTGATGGAGAGACAGCAGTCACACAGCAGGATGTTAAATCACCACTACATCACTGGATAGGGCTGATGGAGAGACAGCAGTCACACAGCAGGATGTTAAATCACCACTACATCACTGGATAGGGCTGATGGAGAGACAGCAGTCACACAGCAGGATGTTAAATCACCACTACATCACTGGATAGGGCTGATGGAGAGACAGCAGTCACACAGCAGGATGTTAAATCACCACTACATCACTGGATAGGACTGATGGAGAGACAGCAGTCACACAGCAGGATGTTAAATCACCACTACATCACTGGATAGGACTGATGGAGAGACAGCAGTCACACAGCAGGATTGTTAAATCACCACTACATCACTGGATAGGACTGATGGAGAGACACAGTCACACAGCATGTTAAATCACCACTACATCACTGGATAGGGCTGATAGAGAGACAGCAGTCACACAGCAGGATGTTAAATCACCACTACATCACTGGATAGGGCTGATGGAGAGACAGCAGTCACACAGCAGGATGTTAAATCACCACTACATCACTGGATAGGACTGATGGAGAGACAGCAGTCACACAGCAGGATGTTAAATCACCACTACATCACTGGATAGGACTGATGGAGAGACAGGACAGCTGATGGATAGGATGAGAGACAGCAGTCACACAGCAGGGTGTTAAATCACCACTACATCACTGGATAGGGCTGATAGAGAGACAGCAGTCACACAGCAGGATGTTAAATCACCACTACATCACTGGATAGGGCTGATGGAGAGACATCAGTCACACAGCAGGATGTTAAATCACCACTACATCACTGGATAGGGCTGATGGAGAGACAGCAGTCACACAGCAGGGTGTTAAATCACCACTACATCACTGGATAGGACTGATGGAGAGACAGCAGTCACACAGCATGTTAAAGGATAAGCAGTCCATAAACTCAGACATAATAAGCCAGTAGGTGCCAATCATAACAATACAAAAACACAACCATTAAGCATTTCCTAATCAAAATGTACAACTATTACTTCCTATTGCAAAAAATTTAATGATTTAGCACACAAAGTAACCGCTGACCTACAGATTAAAGTGGAACTGACAACGTTTTAACTACTTTGCAGATAGGAAACAAACAGACAATCATACTATCAATCGAAATTATCAAATTCCCAATTTATGCTACAAAACCAATTAGAGCTTTTAGAAATTTGTTCGAGTTGACTCAACATTCCATGACATACATTAAGGCATTGTTGTCAGAATAGATGAATGTAGTTCAATGCATGATTAATATAATTCACCAATTTGTAAGTCGCTCTGGATAAGAGCAGTCTGCTAAATGACTTAAATGTAAATGTAAATGTACATTTCTTGGTCGTCCAGAATATATTGCTATCAGGTTGTAAATCCCAGCTGGCCTGGTACATTGTTTGCTGTCTCCATTCGGGATGCACTGTTTCAGTTTCAATGACTCAATGTTCTGGACAAAAACAGACGAATGTAACTAAGACTGGGAATGTCAATGCAATCAAAGCTAGCAAGGGCAAATGATCACAAGTCAGTCATAACGTGGCTAAAAGGCTAGCATATCTATTTATGCATAACATGGCTAATAGGTTAGCATATCTATTTATTCATAACATGGCTAAAAGGCTAGCATATCTATTTATGCATAACATGGCTAAAAGGCTAGCATATCTATTTATGCATAACATGGCTAATAGGCTAGCATATCTATTTATGCATAACATGGCTAAAAGGCTAGCATATCTATTTATTCATAACATGGCTAAAAGGCTAGCATATCTATTTATTCATAACATGGCTAAAAGGCTAGCGTATCTATTTATGCATAACATGGCTTAAAGGCTAGCATATCTATTTATGCATAACATGGCTAAAAGGCTAGCATATCTATTTATGCATAACATGGCTTAAAAGCTAGCATATCTATTTATGCATAACATGGCTAAAAGGCTAGCATATCTATTTATGCATAACATGGCTTAAAAGCTAGCTTATCTATTTATGCATAACATGGCTAAAAGGCTAGCATATCTATTTATGCATAACATGGCTAAAAGGCTAGCGTATCTATTTATGCATAACATGGCCAATAGGCTAGCATATCTATTCATGCATAACGTGGCTAATAATCTAGCGTATCTATTTATGCATAACATGGCTAAAGGGCTAGCATATCTATTTATGCATAACGTGGCTAAAAGGCTAGCATATCTATTTATGCATAACATGGCTAATAGGCTAGCGTATCTATTTATGCATAACATGGCCAATAGGCTAGCATATCTATTTATTCATAACATGGCTAAAAGGCTAGCATATCTATTTATGCATAACATGGCTAATAGGCTAGTGTATCTATTTATGCATAACATGGCTAATAGGCTAGCGTATCTATTTATGCATAACATGGCTAATAGGCTAGTGTATCTATTTATGCATAACATGGCTAATAGGCTAGCGTATCTATTTATGCATAACATGGCCAATAGGCTAGCATATCTATTTATTCATAACATGGCTAAAAAGCTAGCATATCTATTTAAGCATAACATGGCTAAAAGGCTAGCATATCTATTTATGCATAACATGGCTTAAAGGCTAGCATATCTATTTATGCTAAACATGGCTAAAAGGATAGCATATCCATTTATGAAAAACATGGCTAAAAGGCTAGCCTATCTATTTATGCATAACATGGCTTAAAGGCTAGCATATCTATTTATGCATAACATGGCTAAAATGCTAGCATATCTATTTATGCATAACATGGCTAAAAGGCTAGCATATCTATTTATGCATAACATGGCTAATAGGCTAGTGTATCTATTTATGCATAACATGGCTAAAAGGCTAGCATATCTATTTATGCATTACGTGGCTAATAGGCTAGTGTATCTTTTTATGTATAACATGGCTAATAGGCTAGCGTATCTATTTATTCATAACATGGCTAATAGGCTAGCGTATTTATTTATGGATTACGTGGCTAATAGGCTAGCATATCTATTTATGCATTATGTGTCTAATAGGCTAGCATATCTATTTATGCATAACGTGGCTAAAAGGCTAGCGTATCTATTTATGGATTACGTGGCTAATAGGCTAGCATATCTATTTATGCATTACGTGTCTAATAGGCTAGCATATCTATTTATGCATAACATGTCTAATAGGCTAGTGTATCTATTTATGGATAAACACACAGTCCAGTTCATAGTGAATGATACGTGGCTTCTACACCTGCTTCTACACCTGCATTGCTTGCTGTTTGGGGTTTTAGGCTGGGTTTCTGTACAGCACTTTGAGATATCAGCTGATGTACGAAGGGCTATATAAATAAATTTGATTTGATTTGATTTGATTATGGCTAATAAACTAGCGTATCTATTTATGGATTACGTGGCTAATAGGCTAGCGTATCTATTTATGCATAACATGGCTAATAGGCTAGCATATCTATTTATGCATAACATAGCTAATAGGCTAGCGTATCTATTTATGCATAACATGGCAAAAAGGCTAGCGTATCTATTTATGCATAACATGGCTAATAGACTAGTGTATCTATTTATAAATAACGTGGCTAAAAGGCTAGAATATCTATTTATGCATAACATGGCTAATAGGCTAGCATATCTATTTATGCATTATGTGTCTAATAGGCTAGCATATCTATTTATGCATAACGTGGCTAAAAGGCTAGCGTATCTATTTATGGATTACGCCCTACTGCCTGGCTAATAGGCTAGCATATCTATTTATGCATTACGTGTCTAATAGGCTAGCATATCTATTTATGCATAACATGTCTAATAGGCTAGTGTATCTATTTATGGATTACGTGGCTAATAAACTAGCGTATCTATTTATGGATTACGTGGCTAATAGGCTAACGTATCTATTTATGGATTACGTGGCTAATAGGCTAGCGTATCTATTTATGGATTACGTGGCAAATAGGCTAGCGTATCTATTTATGGATTACGTGGCTAATAGGCTAGCGTATCTATTTATGGATTACGTGGCTAATAAACTAGCGTATCTATTTATGCAGCAAGCTAAAAACACAGAGCCTAAAGTTAGTAGCTAGCTGGAGGATGTCATGCCATTGGAGGAGTGGGTGAAGGACTGACATTTTCCCCTCGTATAGGTTTTCGGTGGCTATACACGGCTAGAGATGCAGGTGTCATTTGGTTAACTAGCAAGAACTTGAACAACTGTTATCCAGTTAGTATATCTCTTGCGTTTGCAAATTCACTCTGGCTCTCTACTCCGGTTTCAGAAGACTCTCATCTGTGCCAGAGCGCAGAACAACGGATTCATTTAGGAAACGTGCACCAGCCGCTGAATATGACCGGTGTCAGTCAACGTAGGCAAAAAGTAACAGTCATGAAGGTTCTATATGGCATGAAAACAACCTAACCAGCTCTGATATGGCGAGTAAGAGTCAGCTGTTCTCTTATTTGTGTCTGGAAGTAGCAAGCGAGTCAACTTTAACCAGCTGGCTTGGATTTTTGGTTGAGACAAGCATGCATTGGTGTAAATTGGCAGGCAATCTGCAGAAGGACGAGGAGGCTTCAATTTCCCATAGTTTATCGGTGCAATTTTGACTGCCAACTAGCTGAAAAAGAGAGGGTTTAGCTAATGTTCCGTTAGATTTTGGCTCATCTTGCTCTGGCGAGCATGAGTTGTTGATGTGTATAATTGAGAGAGAGAGAGCCGACCGTGTCATGGTTGTCTGATCAATGGGACTGTAAAGTCCCTAAATGTAAGAGGACTGCTGTGGTGTTTACAGAAATCCATCCAGGTGTATTTTGTGGCTTTTGGTGAATGTGTTCTAATGATCTGAATTCACACTGTTGCTGCTGCCTGTCAACACACAGTCCAGTTCATAGTGAATGATGACAGGCCCTACTGCCTGTAAACACACAGTCCAGTTCATAGTGAATGATGACAGGTCCTACTGCCTGTAAACACACAGTCCAGTTCATAGTGAATGATGACAGGCCCTACTGCCTGTAAACACACAGTCCAGTTCATAGTGAATGATGACAGGCCCTACTGCCTGTAAACACACAGTCCAGTTCATAGTGAATGATAACAGGCCCTACTGCCTGTAAACACACAGTCCAGTTCATAGTGAATGATGACAGGCCCTACTGCCTGTAAACACACAGTCCAGTTCATAGTGAATGATAACAGGCCCTACTGCCTGTCAACACACAGTCCAGTTCATAGTGAATGATGACAGGCCCTACTGCCTGTAAACACACAGTCCAGTTCATAGTGAATGATGGAAGGCCCTACTGCCTGTAAACACACAGTCCGGTTCATAGTGAATGATAACAGGCCCTACTGCCTGTAAACACACAGTCCAGTTCATAGTGAATGATGACAGGCCCTACTGACTGTAAACACACAGTCCAGTTCATAGTGAATGATAACAGGCCCTACTGCCTGTCAACACACAGTCCAGTTCATAGTGAATGATAACAGGCCCTACTGCCTGTAAACACACAGTCCAGTTCATAGTGAATGATGACAGGCCCTACTGACTGTAAACACACAGTCCAGTTCATAGTGAATGATAACAGGCCCTACTGCCTGTCAACACACAGTCCAGTTCATAGTGAATGATAACAGGCCCTACTGCCTGTAAACACACAGTCCAGTTCATAGTGAATGATGACAGGCCCTACTGCCTGTAAACACACAGTCCAGTTCATAGTGAATGATGACAGGCCCTACTGCCTGTAAACACACAGTCCAGTTCATAGTGAATGATAACAGGCCCTACTGCCTGTCAACACACAGTCCAGTTCATAGTGAATGATGACAGGCCCTACTGCCTGTAAACACACAGTCCAGTTCATAGTGAATGATAACAGGCCCTACTGCCTGTAAACACACAGTCCAGTTCATAGTGAATGATGACAGGCCCTACTGACTGTAAACACACAGTCCAGTTCATAGTGAATGATAACAGGCCCTACTGCCTGTCAACACACAGTCCAGTTCATAGTGAATGATGACAGGCCCTACTGCCTGTAAACACACAGTCCAGTTCATAGTGAATGATAACAGGCCCTACTGCCTGTAAACACACAGTCCAGTTCATAGTGAATGATAACAGGCCCTACTGCCTGTAAACACACAGTCCAGTTCAAAGGCAGAACAAGGCAGTTAACCCACTGTTCCTAGGCCGTCATTGAAAATAAGAATTTGTTCTTAACTGACTTGTCTAGTTAAATAAAGGTACATTTAAAAAAACATAATTCCCAAACATTCTAAGTATATATCAAAATGTGAAAATGATGTTATCTAAGTGGTCACCAGTCAGACATTTAAAAAAAAGTGTTGTTGTTTGTTTAGTGTTTTCCAATTTTCCCAGAAGTGGTTAGAGTCTATGGATTCTTCAGTTACATTGAGCTGATTTCTGACGTGCTGTTCCTTCTTTTTCCGTAGTGTATTTCTGTATTGTTTTAGTGATTCACCATAATGAAGGCGTAGACTCAGGTTTTTGGATGGACAGGTTTCTCAATTTCTTTCTTAGATTTTTGCATTCTTCATCAAACCATTTGTCATTGTTCATTTTCTTATACTGTTAAGGTTTTATACTGCCAAGTTTACAACTTCACCATTACGTGTGGAACATTTGATCAAAGAAGTTGTCTAAAAGGGATTGAATTTGTTGTTGCCTAAATGGTTTTTGGTAGGTTTCCACACTACATTCCTTCCATCTATAGCATTTCTTAATGTTACTCAGTTCCTTTGGCTTGATCTCTCTCTGCCTGTCCACTGAGCTATTGGGCCCGCCATGCAACCTCATTGGATAATGCCGGGCAGGCCTCTTGCTGCTGTTGTGGAAAATTAGATCCAAAGATGAAGGCAGAGACTTTTTAATTGTATAGAAACATGTTTAATCAAGCAGCTGCAGGGGACATGATTCTGATTTCACAGGGAAGAACCTCCTGAGTAAATGGTTCCATGTCCCTTATATAGTGGGAGGTGATAATATCATCAGATTGTTACACAACAGTTATTTATACCAGCAACAGTTCTAGAACACAATGGCCTTGTGTTTAAGGTGTGTTTAAGGTACAGACACACCAGGACTCTATGAAAGGCATGACATCACAGTCCAACACAGAACATGTCCCTTGAGAAGTTACAACAGTTCAACACAAATTCTGCCACCACACTAGTTTTCACTCAAATGTGAGGGGCTGATGCTCATTGGCTCAGACTCAAATTGGTAGGGAAGGGGGGGTGAATTGTAGGGAAATGGTCATTCTGCTCATAGACTCATGTATGAACGACATATTGACACATCCAGCCCAAAGTGGGAGGTTTAAAAAAAGACTTTCTTAGTCGCCAAAGTAATGTAGCGTGTCTTTAACCTTCACAAGCCTTAAACTAGTTTAATTAGAACCATGGCTTATAACACTTATAACTTAACCCTTATAACCCTTATAACTTAACCCTTATAACCCTTATAGCCATTAAACCCTTATAACCATTAAACCCTTATAACCCTTATAGCCATTAAACCCTTATAGCCATTAAACCCTTATAGCCATTAAACACCTTATAGCCATTAAACCCTTATAGCCATTAAACCCTTATAACCATTATAACTTAACCCTTATAACCCTTATAGCCATTAAACCCTTATAGCCATTAAACCCTTATAGCCATTAAACCCTTATAACCATTATAACTTAACCCTTATAACCCTTATTGCCATTAAACCCTTATATCCATAAAACCCTTATAACCATTAGAACTTAACCCTTATAGCCATTAAACCCTTATAACCATTAAACCCTTATAGCCATTAAACCCTTATAGCCATTAATACCTTATAGCCATTAAACCCTTATAGCCATTAAACCCTTATAACCCTTATAGCCATTAAACCCTTATAGTCATTAAACCCTTATAACCATTAAACCCTTATAGCCATTAAACCCTTATAGCCATTAAACCCTTATAGCCATTAAACCCTTATAGCCATTAAACCCTTATAACCATTAAACCCTTATAGCCATTAAACCCTTATAGCCATTAAACCCTTATAGCCATTAAACCCTTATAGCCATTAAACCCTTATAACCATTAAACCCTTATAGCCATTAAACCCTTATAGCCATTAATACCTTATTGCCATTAAACCCTTATAGCCATTAAACCCGTATAACCCTTATAGCCATTAAACCCTTATAACCCTTATAACCATTAAACCCTTATAGCCATTAAACCCTTATAACCATTAAACCCTTATAACCATTAAACCCTTATAGCCATTAAACCCTTATAGCCATTAAACCCTTATAGCCATTAAACCCTTATAGCCATTAAACCCTTATAACCATTAAAACCCTTATAGCCATTAAACCCTTATAACCATTAAACCCTTATAGCCATTAAACCCTAATAGCCATTAAACCCTTATAGCCATTAAACCCTTATAGCCATTAAACCCTAATAGCCATTAAACCCTTATAGCCATTAAACCCTTATAGCCATTAAACCCTTATAACCAGTATAACTTAACCCTTATAACCCTTATTACTTAACCCTTATAATAATAATAATAATAATATATCCCATTTAGCAGACGCTTTTGTCCAAAGCGACTAACCATTAAACCCTTATAACCCTTGTACCTTTGGGAATGTGTACTTAATAGTTGTGGGAATTACCACTGGACAAAACTCATCACTTTTCATCACAGTCACAATCACATCCATCCTCGTCATCAAAATCCTTTAACTCCCCTGATACTCTTGCCATCTTTATGTTCCCTCTCCACTCCCTTCCCTGACCCTCTTTTTCCCGGCTCAACCTCTTCTACAGCCTCTAAGTTCCTCCCTGTCTTGTCCTCTAATACAAACTTTCTCGGACATTTATTGTCAAACACCTTGACTCCGACATTGTAGATTTGGTTCAACTTGCCTTCGAGTGCTTCCAAGGTTTCCGGTTTCAATGTTTTCCCCTTGTCCTCCTTTTGGTTCTCACCCCAGTGTGCTTGGGCCACCCACTGATTCAGGTTGTTGTTGTAACAGCAGAAGGCTGTCCACATGAGATCTGGGATGTTCACTCTGTTGTTCAGTTTGTTGCTGCTGCTGGGCACGGCTCCAGTCACCACATAGGCTTTTATCTTGTTGTTGTTATCCTTACAGTTAAGCTCAAGAGCCGTTCTAACTCTGCACTCCATTGTCTTCCATCTGCCTCGGTTGAAGCCACGTTCCTGGGGAACGGCGTTTGTCAGCGTGAAAGTGGAAGCCATGGTATCATCATCAGGTGCGTGCGAACATGGGAAAAAGTGACCTCTGTCCAGATCCATGCTACTTATTCTTGCATTGTAGTCTGCGTCCACAGCTTGATGGATGACCCTCGCCCCATGTTGGGTTGTCATCTCTTCTACATCTATACTTTCAAGCTGCAGAAACATCAGAAACATCAGTCAGACATTAAAACTCTTTAACAAGTTCACAAGTTTATACATTAAAACTCTGTAACAAGTTTATACATTAAAACTATAACAACTTTATACATTAAGTCATTAACAAGTTCACAATTTAACAATCTAGACTTAAGCTGAAAGTGGATGCAACACATTCGTGTCTCAAATATACTGTATGACTGACTGACTGACTTGGTAACATAACTGTCTGTAATATACAGTATACCAGTAAACAAATACAAATGTTGAATGAATAGAGATTAGAACTACCTGAGGCTCTATCTTCCAGGACTGACTTTGTCTCCTGCCCCCAGGACCAGTGAAGGTGTAGGCTGAGAACACAGGGATCTTGTTGGTCGTGTCGTAGAGAGTTGCAAACCTGTAGATTGTTTTGTACAACTGGCAGATCGGCTTGTAGCGGTTCTGGTTCTGGACTGTCCCACCAACCAAAATACCTGGGAGATTTGGAGTTGTCCCCTCCAGGAAGAACGTCTTGCACTGTGGAACAACACTGAAGTTCTCCACTACATGAGAGAGAGCAGGAGGAAGGAGAGAGAGGAGGAGGAGAGTAGAGAGATGATTCAATACCCCCATCATCACCTGAAGACTGCACACCACAGAGACAAAGATGAAGTTACAGAGACCAGTTGGTAGACTGGAGACTGTTGAGCTGAGTCAGGACAGACTGATTTAAATAGTTATTACAGAGACCAGTTGGTAGACTGGAGACTGTTGAGCTGAGTCAGGACAGACTGATTTAAATAGTTATTACAGAGACCAGTTGGTAGACTGGAGACTGTTGAGCAGAGTCAGGACAGACTGATTTAAATAGTTATTACAGAGACCAGTTGGTAGACTGGAGACTGTTGAGCTGAGTCAGGACAGACTGATTTAAATAGGTTTTCAGAGACTCCTCCTTCAGATGTCAAGACAGAAAGGGTTGATTTGCATAAACACCTCTGTTCGTTTCAATGGAAAGTGCAGTAACAAATAACATGTGACTCACCTACTGTAGTTTCTAACACGTATGGACCCAGAACTTAAATCACACAAGATTATAGTTCTGGGTTAATGAGATTAGACTGCTCTAAATAGTGACTGCATCCACACTTTGGTTCTGGTAGAAAAACGTTTTAGGATAAAAACATGACTTTACTCAGCATAGAGTCTGTCAGAAGATACACATCACACTATTACCACAGTGGGACTGTTCTGGAATTACGGTTGCCGAGTTCACATTCATTAATATCCCACAAGGCTTAGCGACCCTGACTCAAAAACGGTTGCTACAACTGAATGAAATGGAGGAAGACGTGCCCTACTGAATGAAACAGAGGAAGATGTGTCCAACTGAATGAAATGGAGGAAGATGTGTCCTACTGAATGAAATGGGGGAAGATGTGTCCAACTGAATGAAACGGAGGAAGATGTGGCCAACTGAATGAAACAGAGGAAGATGTGTCCTACTGAATGAAATGGAGGAAGATGTGTCCTACTGAATGAAATGGGGGAAGATGTGTCCAACTAAATGAAACAGAGGAAGATGTGTCGAACTGAATGAAACGGAGGAAGATGTGTCCAACTGAATGAAACGGAGGAAGATGTGTCCTACTGAATGAAACAGAGGAAGATGTGTCCTACTGAATGAAATGGAGGAAGATGTGTCCTACTGAATGAAACAGAGGAAGATGTGTCCTACTGAATGAAACAGAGGAAGATGTGTCCTACTGAATGAAACGGAGGAAGATGTGTCCTACTGAATGAAACAGAGGAAGATGTGTCCTACTGAATGAAACAGAGGAAGATGTGTCCAACTGAATGAAACGGAGGAAGATGTGGCCTACTGAATGAAATGGGGGAAGATGTGTCCAACTAAATGAAACAGAGGAAGATTTGTCCAACTGAATGAAACGGAGGAAGATGTATCCTACTGAATGAAATGGAGGAAGATGTGTCCTACTGAATGAAATGGAGGAAGATGTGTCCTACTGAATGAAATGGAGGAGGATGTGTCCTACTGAATGAAACGGAGGACTGACTGCTTCGCTTAAGTAAAACATTTAACTTCTTCACCTACATACAAATGTTAAAGAGCTGAAGCAGGTCACACAGTTCTACTTAATTACAATTTTACTTCATGTGAGAGGGTACTGTGGTAGTATAAATACACATATCAGAGGGTACTGTGGTAGTATAAATACACACATCAGAGGGTACTGTGGTAGCATAAATACACATATCAGAGGGTACTGTGGTAGTATAAATACACATATCAGAGGGTACTGTGGTAGAATAAATACACATATCAGTGGGTACTGTGGTAGTATAAATACACATATCAGAGGGTACTGTGGTAGTATAAATACACATATCAGAGGGTACTGTGGTAGTATAAATACACATATCAGAGGGTACTGTGGTAGAATAAATACACATATCAGTGGGTACTGTGGTGGTTTAAATACACATATCAGAGGGTACTGTGGTAGTATAAATACACATATCAGAGGGTACTGTGGTAGTATAAATACACATATCAGAGGGTACTGTGGTAGTATAAATACACATATCAGAGGGTACTGTGGTAGTATAAATACACACATCAGAGGGTACTGTGGTAGTATAAATACACATATCAGAAGGTACTGTGGTAGTATAAATACACATATGAGGGTACTGTGGTAGTATAAATACACACATCAGAGGGTACTGTGGTAGTATAAATACACATATCAGAAGGTACTGTGGTAGTATAAATACACATATGAGGGTACTGTGGTAGTATAAATACACACATCAGAGGGTACTGTGGTAGTATAAATACACATATCAGAAGGTACTGTGGTAGTATAAATACACACATCAGAGGGTTGTGTACTGTGGTAGTATAAATACACATATCAGAGGGTACTGTGGTAGTATAAATACACATATCAGAGGGTACTGTGGTAGAATAAATACACATATCAGAGGGTACTGTGGTAGTATAAATACACATATCAGAGGGTACTGTGGTAGAATAAATACACATATCAGAGGGTACTGTGGTAGTATAAATACACACATCAGAGGGTACTGTGGTAGTATAAATACACATATCAGAAGGTACTGTGGTAGTATAAATACACATATGAGGGTACTGTGGTAGTATAAATACACACATCAGAGGGTACTGTGGTAGTATAAATACACATATCAGAAGGTACTGTGGTAGTATAAATACACACATCAGAGGGTTGTGTACTGTGGTAGTATAAATACACATATCAGAGGGTACTGTGGTAGTATAAATACACACATCAGAGGGTACTGTGGTGGTATAAATACACATATCAGAAGGTACTGTGGTAGTATAAATACACATATGAGGGTACTGTGGTAGTATAAATACACACATCAGAGGGTACTGTGGTAGTATAAATACACATATCAGAAGGTACTGTGGTAGTATAAATACACACATCAGAGGGTTGTGTACTGTGGTAGTATAAATACACATATGAGGGTACTGTGGTAGTATAAATACACATATCAGAGGGTACTGTGGTAGTATAAATACACATATCAGAGGGTACTGTGGTAGAATAAATACACATATCAGAGGGTACTGTGGTAGTATAAATACACATATCAGAGGGTACTGTGGTAGAATAAATACACATATCAGAGGGTACTGTGGTAGTATAAATACACATATCTGTTCTATAATAGTAAATATAAGTAAAAAAGAGTTAAAGGTTAACCTGGATAATTAGACTATCGACTGGGCAGACAACTGTCGTGAGACGGAGGGGAAGGAGGAAAACCTATTTTTAACGAAAATTCCCTTTAAACCATTTTTTTCTGAAATTAAAAACACAAATTTCGGAAAGGTCAAGGAGGGAGTCAGGGGGTCAGGGGAAAATACCTTTACAATGACAGATTTAGGGACTATTTTAAATTCCTCAAACACGTCTGTGATGGTTCTTGTTAAAAGGCCTGGAGGTCTGATCACCACACCAGTCCCAGGAAGTAGGATGACAGTAGGTTCACATTTGATTGGTCACACCAGTCCCAGGAAGTAGGACGACAGTAGGTTTATATTTGATTGGTCACACCAGTCCCAGGAAGTAGGACGACAGTAGGTTTATATTTGATTGGTCACACCAGTCCCAGGAAGTAGGACGACAGTAGGTTTATATTTGATTGGTCACACCAGTCCCAGGAAGTAGGACGACAGTAGGTTTATATTTGATTGGTCACACCAGTCCCAGGAAGTAGGACGACAGTAGGTTTATATTTGATTGGTCACACCAGTCCCAGGAAGTAGGACGACAGTAGGTTTATATTTGATTGGTCACACCAGTCCCAGGAAGTAGGACGACAGTAGGTTTATATTTGATTGGTCACACCAGTCCCAGGAAGTAGGACGACAGTAGGTTTATATTTGATTGGTCACACCAGTCCCAGGAAGTAGGACGACAGTAGGTTTATATTTGATTGGTCACACCAGTCCCAGGAAGTAGGACGACAGTAGGTTTATATTTGATTGGTCACACCAGTCCCAGGAAGTAGGACGACAGTAGGTTTATATTTGATTGGTCACACCAGTCCCAGGAAGTAGGATGACAGTAGGTTTATATTTGATTGGTCACACCAGTCCCAGGAAGTAGGATTACATTTCATTATAATACAACGGTTTGATTTGTCACACCAGTCCCAGGAAGTAGGACAACAGTAGGTTCACATTTGATTGGTCACACCAGTCCCAGGAAGTAGGACAACAGTAGGTTCACATTTGATTGGTCACACCAGTCCCAGGAAGTAGGACGACAGTAGGTTTATATTTGATTGGTCACACCAGTCCCAGGAAGTAGGACAACAGTAGGTTCACATTTGATTGGTCACACCAGTCCCAGGAAGTAGGACGACAGTAGGTTTATATTTGATTGGTCACACCAGTCCCAGGAAGTAGGATGACAGTAGGTTCACATTTGATTGGTCACACCAGTCCCAGGAAGTAGGATGACAGTAGGTTTATATTTGATTTGTCACACCAGTCCCAGGAAGTAGGACGACAGTAGGTTTATATTTGATTGGTCACACCAGTCCCAGGAAGTAGGATGACAGTAGGTTTATATTTGATTTGTCACACCAGTCCCAGGAAGTAGGACGACAGTAGGTTTATATTTGATTTGTCACACCAGTCCCAGGAAGTAGGACGACAGTAGGTTTATATTTGATTGGTCACACCAGTCCCAGGAAGTAGGATGACAGTAGGTTTATATTTGATTTGTCACACCAGTCCCAGGAAGTAGGACGACAGTAGGTTCACATTTGATTGGTCACACCAGTCCCAGGAAGTAGGACGACAGTAGGTTCACATTTGATTGGTCACACCAGTCCCAGGAAGTAGGATGACAGTAGGTTCACATTTGATTGGTCACACCAGTCCCAGGAAGTAGGACAACAGTAGGTTCACATTTGATTGGTCACACCAGTCCCAGGAAGTAGGACGACAGTAGGTTTACATTTGATGTGTCACACCAGTTCTAGTTCATATTCCCTTTCCTGGAGAATTGTATTGCCTGATTGTATTGCCTGCCTATTTTGATGGTCATTTCAGTTACTGATAAATCTATAGATTTTTGAAGAATACAGCTGTCTCAGATCCATGTCTCCATCCCTCTCTCCCTCTTCCCCCTTCTCCCACTCCTCTCTAGCCCCTATCGATCATCCCTCTCTCCCTTGTCCCCTTTCTCCCACTCCTCTCTAGCCCCTATCTATCATCCATCTCTCTCAACTCCTCTCTCCCCCTTCGTCTCTCTCTTCCACCTTCTCTCAACTCCTCTCTCCCCCTTCGTCTCTCTCTTCCACCTTCTCTCAACTCCTCTCTCCCTCTTCCCCCACTCCTCTATAGCCCCTATCTATCATCCATCCATCTCTCTCCCTCTTCTCCCACTCCTCTCTAGCCCCTATCTATCATCCATCTCTCTCCCCTCCTTCTCCCACTCCTCTCTAGCCCCTATCTATCATCCATCTCTCTCCCCTCCTTCTCCCACTCCTCTATAGCCCCTATCTATCATCCATCCATCCCTCTCCCTCTTCCCTCCTTCTCCCACTCCTCTCTTGTCCCTATCTATCATCCATCTCTCTCCCTCTTCCCTCCTTCTCCCACTCCTCTATAGCCCCTATCTATCCTCCATCTCTCTCAACTCCTCTCTCCCTCTTATCTATCCTCCATCTCTCTCTTCCACCTTCTCTCTCTCCTTTGTATTCCTTCATTACTGATTTGCAGGTAGAAAAGGTTACATGTATAACACACTATTACAACAGTGGGATTGTTCTGGAGTTATGGTTGCTGAGATAACATTCATTAATATCACTGACCAGAACTCAGTTTTCATTACTGGAAACCAGAAGATATTAATATGGTTTCATTTATTGGTGTTGTTTATGTTGATGTATTGTGGTCTGAACACTGCTGAGTTTATTTCCAGTAACTGAAGTAGTTCACAGTAACAGCGGACACAAGGCTGTGTATGTAGAGTTAGAAAATGTGTTTCCTAACAACACTGTGGCCAGAGCAGCACTGGACTGTTTAACACCTCAGACTCAGCAGCTGTAGATTCTTCAGTTGAGGCCTTTTCTCAGTGAGAGTAGAGGAGACGGGGGAACAAACTAACACTTTTAGACTTTAGTTTATTATGAAAATATTATTTAAGTTAGATTCATCATATTTTAATACAAACAACATATCTCAGCTCCCATTACACTGTCAGTATGTTTCTAGGACGTACCAGTCATTTACAATTCAACCAAGTGGTGGATATTAGATGTTACAATTGACCCAGAAGATGGATGTTCCACAGGTCAATAATTTAGCAAAAGTATATTTACTTTAGGGCCTCAAAACATTTTTTGGGTCAATAAAACTAAAAGTATTCAATGGATTTAAACAAAACCTCTTGGGCCTGTAGAGACACTAACCAACCAATAGCAGTGTTGCTATTGAACGTTGGCTTGTATGATGTATGATGTACTATGAATCAGTTTCTTATTTCATGGAACTACAGAAATCCTTTGTTTCAGGGAAACATTATATTTGTTCAACATGCGTGTGGGAGGAGTTCCACTTTCTGTCCAATGAGGTCATTTCTGGACAATATTTCAGCAAGTAAAATGATGGTTCTACTTTAGAATGTGGAACACACAGCCAATAGGGAGGTTTGATTGTTACACATGATAAATAGTTACACCTGTTCCACATACAGAGGTGTTTATCCAACCCTCCTTGTCCAGTCTTGACCTCTAATTATACCAGACAGGATTCATCTTCAGAGAGGAGTTTATCCAACCCTCCTTGTCCAGTCTTGACCTCTAATTATACCAGACAGGACTCATCTTCATAGAGAGGAGTTTATCCAACCCTCCTTGTCCAGTCTTGACCTCTAATTATACCAGACAGGACTCATCTTCATAGAGAGTTTATCCAACCCTCCTTGTCCAGTCTTGACCACTAATTAAACCAGACAGGACTGGTCTTAATAGAGAGGAGTTTATCCAACCCTCCTTGTCCAGTCTTGACCACTAATTATACCAGACAGGACTCATCTTAATAGAGAGGAGTTTATCCAACCCTCCTTGTCCAGTCTGGACCTCTAATTATACCAGACAGGACTCATCTTCATAGAGAGGAGTTTATCCAACCCTCCTTGTCCAGTCTTGACCTCTAATTATACCAGACAGGATTCATCTTCATAGAGAGGAGTTTATCCAACCCTCCTTGTCCAGTCTTGACCTCTAATTATACCAGACAGGACTCATCTTCATAGAGAGGAGTTTATCCAACCCTCCTTGTCCAGTCTTGACCTCTAATTATACCAGACAGGACTCATCTTCATAGAGAGGAGTTTATCCAACCCTCCTTGTCCAGTCTTGACCTCTAATTATACCAGAAAGGACTAACTCTAGGCCAAGTCCTCTGTTGACCTCAGACACACCTTGTTCCACATATCATCACAGAGAAGTTAATCAGTTGGATAGTGTTTACCCAGTGGCATCCTGAGACATTGATACATCATGAGAGAATAAAATATTAAATGACCATTTCTAAGCTGCTCATTTATTATGTAAAAACTCACCCCAGCACATTCTGAGGCAGGCCTTGGAGACAGGAAGGACATCACCCTCTTCTGGTCTTCTCCCCACCAGGGAAAGGACAGTGATGAACTGTGAGCTCTGTAGGAGGCTCCTGGTAAACAGTGTCTGGTCAATCCACTGCTGCTGCTTCTTGTTGAGAGATGACCTCCACATCTCTGGAATCACCAGCTGTGTTTAAGGGAGAGCGAGAGAGAGGCAGGAAGGACATCACCCTCTTCTGGTCTTCACCACACTGGGGCAAGTTCAGAAGCCTGGGGTGAATACAAGAGGGCCTGGGGTAGATCATCAGGGACAGGGGCCAGACGTGAGGCAGGAGGGATTGCAGGAGGTACCAGTATGTCCAAGGGTTCATACCTAATACATACAGAGAATACATACATGACAGATACAGTACTAAGCATTCTCAGCACCATGAGAGCAGACCTACAGCATGAAAGGTAAGTGACAGATACAGTACTAAGCATTCTCAGCACCATGAGAGCAGACCTACAGCATGAAAGGTAAGTGACAGATACAGTACTAAGCATTCTCAGCACCATGAGAGCAGACCTACAGCATGAAAGGTAAGTGACAGATACAGTACTAAGCATTCTCAGCACCATGAGAGCAGACCTACAGCATGAAAGGTAAGTGACAGCTACTAGATTTAGTTGTGTAACTAAAGGACAAAGAATGCATTGGCCTTTATGACAGATACAGGAAGGGAGTGTCATAATGGAAGGGGTTTCATCTGTAAAAAGTCCACACTGCATCTATGGAGAGTTGTGTATCCTTCAATACATTGCCAACTAGTATGATGAACACATATCTTCCATTAGTGTAAAGAATTCATGCTTGCAGAATGTCAAGGGAACAGAATAGCCAACCTTACATTACAGAACCATATTCATGTGTAGATTGAAATGCAAGGCAAATATCGCGATTATCACACCATTAAACTAGAAAACATAATGCATGTATTAGCTAATCCATGACTGATACATGTTGAATCAAACTGTGTTAAACACTGGAAGCGAAAATAAACTACTGTCCAGTAGCATGTTAAAGTTACTGAACTGTAGCCTGCATCACCTTCACACGATTTCACAACTTCACAGACGTCTTACAACATACAACAAAGCACGAATATAAGCGATAGTTACATTCAAATAGACACGATTGTAAAAACAGTATTGAAAATGCAGACAAGTGGCCGCTGATTGTACCGGTAGTTACCGATACCGAACCAATACAACGGGCATCATAGGTAGATGACTGCAGAGATAGAACTGTATAATGTTTTCAATTCGCTTTTCCATTCTTCTTACAACTTCACAGATGTAGCAATAAGATTACAATCCATTTCATTCAACCTTATAAAAGATACTTCCTCTGTAACACTCCGTTTGATGTAAACAATGATCCGATGAGGAGAAAGTGTCATGGCCGCCGTTTGCTTGCTTTTGGGGCGGAGCTAAAGTCAAAGGGCGAATATGATTGGACCACACGTAGTTGGATACGGTTCCTGGAGATTGTCTCGCATTCCCATTGGTGGATTTTCGCTAGTCGAGACTGTCTAGACATCCGGTTGGATTTCAAACAGGAAAATAATGCGCAAAAGATTACACGCAAACATCCTTATTTTGTCCCTCCCCTGGATTTAGTTTACTGTGGTGGAGAAAACAGGCACTTCTGTGGATGATCGCTGCCCTATAGTGTCATGTTGGATAAGTGCAACAGGGCGGCTGAACTAAACCTAAATCAAGTCAGACAGTTGTGTCCCAATCGACAACGATAAAAGGCAGAATTTCAAGGCAATATATGTCAGAATTGGCGTGTTTTAATCCCAATTAAACTGCTGATTTAAGGTGTCGTTATTTTATTGATTTTGAAGGCCTCGTCTATGTTTCCTTCACCGGGAGGCTATCCCATAACACCTTGCGACAAGTAGCGGAAATAATCATATCAATGTCTGAATTAACGTCCCGTTTGGGAGAAAATGTTCCAGAGCGAACATAGCGAATAACTTTGAAATTTACGTTGATTTATTTACCAAGTTGTTTAACCTCTTACACTTATGGTGGCGCTATTTCATTTTTGGAAGAAAAACGTTCCCGTTTTAAACAAGATATTTTGTCACAAAAAGATGCTCGACTATGCATATAATTGCTACTGTTCGAAAGAAAACACTCTGACGTGTCCAGAAATACAAATATCTTCTCTGTGCGTGCCCTTTAACGTGAGCTTCAGGCAAAACCAAGATGACTTGGCATCCAGGAAATGACAAGGATTTTTGAGGCTCTGTCTTTCATGATCTCCTTATATGGCTGTGAACGCAAGAGGAATGAGTCTGCCCTTTCTGTCGTTTCCCCAAGGTGTCTGCAGCATTGTGACGTATTTGTAGGCAGATCGTTGGAAGATTGACCATAAGAGACCACATTTACCACGTGTCCGCCCGGTGTCCTGCGCCGAAATTGGTGCGCAAAAGTCACCTGCCAGTATTTTTCCATGGGGCACAGAGAGAGAAGCAAGCTTCCATGAACTGCATGTCAATGAAGAGATATGTGAAAAAACACCTTGAGGATTGATTCCAAACAACGTTTGCCATGTTTCGGTCGATATTTATGTAGTTAATCCGGAAAAAGTTTCACGTTGTAGGTGACTGCATTTCGGTTCGTTTCAGTAGCCAGGCGCAATGTAGAAAACGGAACGATTTCTCCTACACACAGACGCTTTCAGGAAACACTGCGCATTTGGTATGTGGCTGGGAGTCTCCTCATTGAAAACATCAGAAGCTCTTCAAAGGTAAATTATTTTATTTATTTGGTTATCTGGCTTTTGTGAAAATGTTGCGTGCTACATGCTACACAAAATGCTATGCTAGCTTTGCATACTCTTACACAAATTAGTCAATTTCTATGGTTCAAAAGCATATTTTGAAAATCTGAGATGACAGTGTTGTTAAGAAAAGGCTAAGCTTGAGAGCAAACGCATTATTTTAATTTTATTTGCGATTTTCAGAAATCGTTAACGTTGCGTTATGCTAATGAGCCTGAGGCTTAGTCACAATCCCGGATCCGGGATGGGGAGTTTCAAGAGGTTAAATGCTCAACAAATTACTTTCATGTGAATATTTAATTCAGATGTCGAGTCGGTGCTATTTATCAGCTCGCTCGTCAAGCTAAATTGGCATCAGATCCAAAACTAGCTGGCAGGCGACCTCTTCCTGCATATCAGCTGTTAAGAGATGAACAACTAAACTAAATCATTGTAAAGTCAGCAATGTGTCAATTGTGAAGACCCAGATTTATTTATTTATTTTTACCCTGAATGGAGGAACTTCCTAGTCAGCTAATGACAAATGTCGCACATCTATAAAAAAATTATTCAGAAACTAAAGATGGCAACTGATGCGTTCACTTCACACCTCTTCATCTCACATGTGATTTAAAAACGTTGAAAATGCAGCTAACCAGCTGTGTTCTGTTCAGTCTAGGCATGTTAGCCAGCCAATTTATTTGTACATTATTACATCAGTCAATCCAGATGGAGATCTCGTTGTTTCATTTTTCCATCCAAAGGCATCGTATGCAGCCGTCTATATTGGTATTCCCGCGGACCGGTTAGTACGTGAAAACATTCTGCTACAAGGCCTCCATTTTCTCCAGAACTCGATTTAATATTGAAGGAGGAAAAAAGCAGAAAGATGTGCTTAATGAAACACCATTTTCCACCACCACAAGGAGTGTAGCTGAATACATACAATGCCTACAACTTGATCAAGCCTATGAATATGCATAACTGTTTACTAAAACCATTGCACATTAATAGAGGTAGTTGAGGTTCTCAGTAGCTTGAACCAACACCGACATTTGAGCAGTGAGGTTAATTCCCCCCCTTATGTTTCCGCTCTGTTCTTCTCAGGTTGAAGCACATCCCACCCCATCACCCAGACAGATGTGAAGAAGTTGGGAACCTCCCGAACAACAGGAACATCACCCTCCCAGGAGGTTAGTCAGCAACATCACCCTCTCAGGAGGTTAGTCAGCAACATCACCCTCTAAGGAGGTTAGTCAGCAACATCACCCTCTCAGGAGGTTAGTCAGGAGGTTAGTCAGCAACATCACCCTCTCAGGAGGTTAGTCAGGAGGTTAGTCAGCAACATCACCCTCTCAGGAGGTTAGTCAGGAGGTTAGTCAGCAACATCACCCTCTCAGGAGGTTATTCAGGAGGTTATTCAGCAACATCACCCTCTCAGGAGGTTAGTCAGCAACATCACCCTCTCAGGAGGTTAGTCAGGAGGTTATTCAGGAACATCACCCTCTCAGGAGGTTAGTCAGGAACATCACCCTCTCAGGAGGTTATTCAGGAACATCACCCTCTCAGGAGGTTAGTCAGGAGGTTAGTCAGAAACATCACCCTCTCAGGAGGTTAGTCAGGAGGTTATTCAGCAACATCACCCTCTCAGGAGGTTAGTCAGCAACATCACCCTCTCAGGAGGTTAGTCAGGAGGTTAGTCAGCAACATCACCCTCTCAGGAGGTTAGTCAGCAACATCACCCTCTCAGGAGGTTAGTCAGGAGGTTAGTCAGAAACATCACCCTCTCAGGAGGTTAGTCAGGAGGTTATTCAGAAACATCACCCTCTCAGTAGGTTAGTCAGGAGGTTAGTCAGGAGGTTAGTCAGCAACATCACCCTCTCAGGAGGTTAGTCAGGAACATCACCCTCTCAGGAGGTTAGTCAGGAGGTTAGTCAGAAACATCACCCTCTCAGGAGGTTAGTCAGGAGGTTATTCAGAAACATCACCCTCTCAGGAGGTTAGTCAGGAACATCACCCTCTCAGGAGGTTAGTCAGCAACATCACCCTCTCAGGAGGTTAGTCAGGAGGTTAGTCAGAAACATCACCCTCTCAGGAGGTTAGTCAGGAGGTTAGTCAGGAGGTTAGTCAGAAACATGACCCTATCAGGAGGTTAGTCAGGAACATCACCCTCTCAGGAGGTTAGTCAGAAACATCACCCTCTCAGGAGGTTAGTCAGGAGGTTAGTCAGAAACATCACCCTCTCAGGAGGTTAGTCAGCAACATCACCCTCTCAGGAGGTTAGTCAGGAGGTTAGTCAGCAACATCACCCTCTCAGGAGGTTAGTCAGGAGGTTAGTCAGCAACATCACCCTCTCAGGAGGTTATTCAGGAGGTTATTCAGCAACATCACCCTCTCAGGAGGTTAGTCAGCAACATCACCCTCTCAGGAGGTTAGTCAGCAACATCACCCTCTCAGGAGGTTAGTCAGCAACATCACCCTCTCAGGAGGTTAGTCAGGAGGTTATTCAGCAACATCACCCTCTCAGGAGGTTAGTCAGCAACATCACCCTCTCAGGAGGTTATTCAGGAGGTTATTCAGCAACATCACCCTCTCAGGAGGTTAGTCAGCAACATCACCCTCTCAGGAGGTTAGTCAGCAACATCACCCTCTCAGGAGGTTAGTCAGCAACATCACCCTCTCAGGAGGTTAGTCAGGAGGTTAGTCAGCAACATCACCCTCTCAGGAGGTTAGTCAGGAGGTTAGTCAGCAACATCACCCTCTCAGGAGGTTATTCAGGAGGTTATTCAGCAACATCACCCTCTCAGGAGGTTAGTCAGCAACATCACCCTCTCAGGAGGTTAGTCAGCAACATCACCCTCTCAGGAGGTTAGTCAGGAGGTTAGTCAGCAACATCACCCTCTCAGGAGGTTATTCAGGAGGTTATTCAGCAACATCACCCTCTCAGGAGGTTAGTCAGGAGGTTATTCAGCAACATCACCCTCTCAGGAGGTTAGTCAGGAGGTTATTCAGCAACATCACCCTCTCAGGAGGTTAGTCAGGAGGTTAGTCAGGAGGTTAGTCAGCAACATCACCCTCTCAGGAGGTTAGTCAGGAGGTTAGTCAGGAGGTTAGTCAGCAACATCACCCTCTCAGGAGGTTATTCAGCAACATCACCCTCTCAGGAGGTTAGTCAGCAACATCACCCTCTCAGGATGTTAGTCAGGAGGTTATTCAGCAACATCACCCTCTCAGGAGGTTAGTCAGGAGGTTATTCAGCAACATCACCCTCACAGGAGGTTAGTCAGGAGGTTAGTCAGCAACATCACCCTCTCAGGAGGTTATTCAGCAACATCACCCTCTCAGTGGGTTAGTCAGGAGGTTATTCAGCAACATCACCCTCTCAGGAGGTTAGTCAGGAGGTTAGTCAGCAACATCACCCTCTGAGGAGGTTAGTCAGGAACATCACCCTCTCAGGAGTTTAGTCAGGAGGTTAGTCAGGAACATCACCCTCTCAGGAGGTTAGTCAGCAACATCACCCTCTCAGGAGGTTATTCAGGAGGTTATTCAGCAACATCACCCTCTCAGGAGGTTAGTCAGGAGGTTATTCAGCAACATCACCCTCTCAGGAGGTTAGTCAGGAGGTTATTCAGCAACATAACCCTCTCAGGAGGTTAGTCAGGAGGTTAGTCAGCAAAATCACCCTCTCAGGAGGTTAGTCAGGAGGTTAGTCAGCAACATCACCCTCTCAGGAGGTTAGTCAGGAGGTTAGTCAGCAACATCACCCTCTCAGGAGGTTATTCAGGAGGTTATTCAGCAACATCACCCTCTCAGGAGGTTAGTCAGCAACATCACCCTCTCAGGAGATTAGTCAGGAGGTTATTCAGGAACATCACCCTCTCAGGAGGTTAGTCAGGAACATCACCCTCTCAGGAGGTTATTCAGGAACATCACCCTCTCAGGAGGTTAGTCAGGAGGTTAGTCAGAAACATCACCCTCTCAGGAGGTTAGTCAGGAGGTTATTCAGCAACATCACCCTCTCAGGAGGTTATTCAGCAACATCACCCTCTCAGGAGGTTAGTCAGGAGGTTAGTCAGCAACATCACCCTCTCAGGAGGTTAGTCAGCAACATCACCCTCTCAGGAGGTTAGTCAGGAGGTTATTCAGGAACATCACCCTCTCAGGAGGTTAGTCAGCAACATCACCCTCTCAGGAGGTTATTCAGGAGGTTATTCAGCAACATCACCCTCTCAGGAGGTTAGTCAGGAGGTTATTCAGCAACATCACCCTCTCAGGAGGTTAGTCAGGAGGTTATTCAGCAACATAACCCTCTCAGGAGGTTAGTCAGGAGGTTAGTCAGCAAAATCACCCTCTCAGGAGGTTAGTCAGGAGGTTAGTCAGCAACATCACCCTCTCAGGAGGTTAGTCAGGAGGTTATTCAGAAACATCACCCTCTCAGGAGGTTAGTCAGGAACATCACCCTCTCAGGAGGTTAGTCAGGAGGTTAGTCAGAAACATCACCCTCTCAGGAGGTTAGTCAGGAACATCACCCTCTCAGGAGGTTAGTCAGAAACATCACCCTCTCAGGAGGTTAGTCAGGAGGTTAGTCAGAAACATCACCCTCTCAGGAGGTTAGTCAGCAACATCACCCTCTCAGGAGGTTAGTCAGGAGGTTAGTCAGCAACATCACCCTCTCAGGAGGTTATTCAGGAGGTTATTCAGCAACATCACCCTCTCAGGAGGTTAGTCAGCAACATCACCCTCTCAGGAGGTTAGTCAGCAACATCACCCTCTCAGGAGGTTAGTCAGCAACATCACCCTCTCAGGAGGTTATTCAGCAACATCACCCTCTCAGGAGGTTAGTCAGCAACATCACCCTCTCAGGAGGTTATTCAGGAGGTTATTCAGCAACATCACCCTCTCAGGAGGTTAGTCAGCAACATCACCCTCTCAGGAGGTTAGTCAGCAACATCACCCTCTCAGGAGGTTAGTCAGGAGGTTAGTCAGCAACATCACCCTCTCAGGAGGTTATTCAGGAGGTTATTCAGCAACATCACCCTCTCAGGAGGTTAGTCAGCAACATCACCCTCTCAGGAGGTTAGTCAGCAACATCACCCTCTCAGGAGGTTAGTCAGGAGGTTAGTCAGCAACATCACCCTCTCAGGAGGTTATTCAGGAGGTTATTCAGCAACATCACCCTCTCAGGAGGTTAGTCAGGAGGTTATTCAGCAACATCACCCTCTCAGGAGGTTAGTCAGGAGGTTAGTCAGCAACATCACCCTCTCAGGAGGTTAGTCAGGAACATCACCCTCTCAGGAGGTTAGTCAGGAGGTTATTCAGCAACATCACCCTCTCAGGAGGTTAGTCAGGAGGTTATTCAGCAACATCACCCTCTCAGGAGGTTAGTCAGGAGGTTAGTCGGGAGGTTAGTCAGCAACATCACCCTCTCAGGAGGTTATTCAGGAGGTTAGTCAGGAGGTTAGTCAGCAACATCACCCTCTCAGGAGGTTAGTCAGGAGGTTAGTCAGGAGGTTAGTCAGCAACATCACCCTCTCAGGAGGTTATTCAGCAACATCACCCTCTCTGGAGGTTAGTCAGGAGGTTAGTCAGCAACATCACCCTCTCAGGAGGTTATTCAGCAACATCACCCTCTCAGGAGGTTAGTCAGGAGGTTATTCAGCAACATCACCCTCTCAGGAGGTTAGTCAGGAGGTTAGTCAGCAACATCACCCTCTCAGGAGGTTAGTCAGGAGGTTAGTCAGGAGGTTAGTCAGCAACATCACCCTCTCAGGAGGTTAGTCAGGAGGTTATTCAGCAACATCACCCTCTCAGGAGATTAGTCAGGAGGTTATTCAGCAACATCACCCTCTCAGGAGGTTAGTCAGGAGGTTAGTCAGCAACATCACCCTCTCAGGAGGTTATTCAGCAACATCACCCTCTCAGGAGGTTAGTCAGGAGGTTATTCAGCAACATCACCCTCTCAGGAGGTTATTCAGGAGGTTAGTCAGGAGGTTAGTCAGCAACATCACCCTCTCAGGAGGTTAGTCAGGAGGTTAGTCAGGAGGTTAGTCAGCAAACATCACCCTCTCAGGAGGTTATTCAGCAACATCACCCTCTCAGGAGGTTAGTCAGGAGGTTATTCAGCAACATCACCCTCTCAGGAGGTTAGTCAGGAGGTTAGTCAGCTACAGTAGAACCTCTCAGATATTTGAACTATAGGCTACAGTAGAACCTCTCTGATATGTTATCCATAGGTTCTACCGTAGCCTGTAGATAAAATTTCAAAGAGGTTCTACTGTAGCCTATAGATAAAATATCAGAGGTTCTACTGTAGCCTATAGATAAAATATCAGAGAGGTTCTACTGTAGCCTATAGATAAAATATCAGAGAGGTTCTACTGTAGCCTATAGTTCAAATATCAGAGATTCTACTGTAGCCTATAGATACAATATCAGAGAGGTTCTACTGTAGCCTATAAATAAAATATCAGAGAGGTTCTACTGTAGCCTATGGATAAAATATCAGAGAGGTTCTACTTTAGTCTATTGTTGAAATATCAGAGATGTTATACTGTAGCCTATAGTTGAAATATCAGAGAGGTTATAATGTAGCCTATAGATAAAATACCAGAGAGGTTCTACTGTAGCCTATAGATAAAATATCAGAGAGGTTCTACTGTAGCTTATAGTTGAAATATCAGAGAGGTTATAATGTAGCCTATAGATAAAGTATCAGAGAGGTTCTACTGTAGCCTATAGTTGAAATAGCAGAGATTTGACCATTGGCCCTGGTCAAAAGTAGTGAACCCTATTCCCCATTAGCCCTGGTCAAAAGTAGTGCACCCTATTCCCCATTGGCCCTGGTCAAAAGTAGTGCACCTTATTCCCCATAAAATAGTGCACCTTATAGCCTCTACTGGAGGCTACAGAGTCTCTAGTCGAGGCTACAGAGTCTGTAGTGGAGTCTTGGAGGCTACAGAGACTCTAGTGGAGGCTACAGAGTCTGTAGTGGAGTCTTGGAGGCTACAGAGACTCTAGTGGAGGCTACAGAGTCTGTAGTGGAGTCTTGGAGGCTACAGAGACTCTAGTGGAGGCTACAGAGTCTGTAGTGGAGTCTTGGAGGCTACAGAGACTCTAGTGGAGGCTACAGAGTCTGTAGTGGAGGCTTGGAGGCTACAGAGACTCTAGTTGAGGGTACAGAGACTCTAGTGGAGGCTACAGAGACTACTAGCTGAGAGTGGTACCACTCACCGAGTCTCTAGTGGAGGCTAGGAAGCTACAGAGACTCTAGTGGAGGCTCAGAGACTCTAGTGGAGGCTACAGAGACTCTAGTGGAGGCTAGTTAACCCACTGTTCCTAGGCCGTCATTGAAAATAAGAATTTGTTCTTAACTGACTTGCCAAGTTAAATAAAGGTAAAATAAATAAAAAATGACTAGTCATTATTGCTAAATGATTTCACATAGTGGTCACCACAATTGGTCAGCATATAAAAGTGGGTGTGAACAATTACAAAAATTATTTCAACACTGAGCAGATAGACAGTAAGGGAGAGGAAGAAACTAAAGAGCCCCTGTACAAGGGCCCCATCAGAGACGTGGGCATGGGTCCCATCAGAGAGGTGGGCATTGGTCCCATCAGAGAGGTGGGCATGGGTCCCATCAGAGAGGTGGGCATTGGTCCCATCAGAGAGGTGGGCATGGGTCCCATCAGAGAGGTGGGCATGGGTCCCATCAGAGAGGTGGGCATGGGTCCCATCAGAGAGGTGGGCATGGGTCCCATCAGAGAGGTGGGCATGGGTCCCATCAGAGAGGTGGGCATGGGTCATCAGAGAGGTCAGAGAGATGGACATGGGCCCCATCAAAGAGGTCAAAGAGGTCAAAGAGGTGGACATGGGCCCCATCAAAGAGGTCAGAGAGGTGTGCATGGGCCCCATCAAAGAGGTGGGCATGGGCCCCATCAAAGCGGTCAGAGAGATGGACATGGGCCCCATCAAAGAGGTCAGAGAGATGGACATGGGCCCCATCAAAGAGGTCAGAGAGGTGGGCATGGGCCCCATCAAAGAGGTCAGAGAGGTGGGCATGGGCCCCATCAAAGAGGTAGACGTCAGAGACAGGGAGGCAGATGGCAGGGAACTGTTGTGTCTAATGAAGTCCGGGCCTTCGTCGTTGACCAGGTGGTAAACAGAGGCCTGATAGCATGGCAGAGGCTGACACATGAGTTCAGTCCAATCTGAAAAATTCCATCATGAAGTAAGTAAGTCTGCATGATATGCACTATGCCTTATCGTTACATTTACAGTCAATTACATATTGTAATGCATGGCAATTCATTAAACGTGACAGTGTTCTTACAGTATGATCTATTGACAGTATTCTCTGTTCTGCCCTCAGAATAGACAGAAGACCCCATGGTGGTGGGTGTGGTCGTGTGCGGCACGACCGGCAGGAGTGGGCCGTGGTGGAAATGGGTGAGGGCCAGGGGAAATGGGTGAGGGCTAGGGGAAATGGGTGAGGGCCAGGGGAAATGGGTGAGGGCTAGGGGAAATGGGTGAGGGCCAGGGGAAATGGGTGAGGGCCAGGGGAAATGGGTGAGGGCCAGGGGAAATGGGTGAGGGCCAGGGGAAATGGGTGAGGGCCAGGGGAAATGGGTGAGGACCAGGGGAAATGGGTGAGGGCCAGGGGAAATGGGTGAGGGCCAGGGGAAATGGGTGAGGGCCAGGGGAAATGGGTGAGGACCAGGGGAAATGGGTGAGGGCCAGGGGAAATGGGTGAGGACCAGGGGAAATGGGTGAGGGCCAGGGGAAATGGGTGAGGACCAGGGGAAATGGGTGAGGGCC
>NC_088234.1:424429-431929 GCF_036934945.1 Oncorhynchus masou masou | reverse complement strand
CTAACATATCTAGATGAAGCAGGGATTGTAGACTATTCCATTCAGAGGCACTAACATATCTAGATGAAGCAGGGATTGTAGACTATTCCATTCAGAGGGACTAACATATCTAGATGAAGCAGGGATTGTAGACTATTCCATTCAGAGGCACTAACATATCTAGATGAAGCAGGGATTGTAGACTATTCCATTCAGAGGGACTAACATATCTAGATGAAGCAGGGATTGTAGACTATTCCATTCAGAGGGACTAACATATCTAGATGAAGCAGGGATTGTAGACTATTCCATTCAGTGGCACTAACATATCTAGATGAAGCAGGGATTGTAGACTATTCCATTCAGAGGGACTAACATATCTAGATGAAGCAGGGATTGTAGACTATTCCATTCAGTGGCACTAACATATCTAGATGAAGCAGGGATTGTAGACTATTCCATTCAGAGGGACTAACATATCTAGATGAAGCAGGGATTGTAGACTATTCCATTCAGAGGGACTAACATATCTAGATGAAGCAGGGATTGTAGACTATTCCATTCAGAGGGACTAACATATCTAGATGAAGCAGGGATTGTAGACTATTCCATTCAGAGGGACTAACATATCTAGATGAAGCAGGGATTGTAGACTATTCCATTCAGAGGCACTAACATATCTAGATGAAGCAGGGATTGTAGACTATCCCATTCAGTGGCACTAACATATCTAGATGAAGCAGGGATTGTAGACTATCCCATTCAGTGGCACTAACATATCTAGATGAAGCAGGGATTGTAGACTACTCCATTCAGTGGCACTAACATATCTAGATGAAGCAGGGATTGTAGACTATCCCATTCAGTGGCACTAACATATCTAGATGAAGCAGGGATTGTAGACTATCCCATTCAGTGGGACTAACATATCTAGATGAAGCAGGGATTGTAGACTATTCCATTCAGAGGCACTAACATATCTAGATGAAGCAGGGATTGTAGACTATTCCATTCAGAGGGACTAACATATCTAGATGAGGCAGGGATTGTAGACTATTCCATTCAGAGGCACTAACATATCTAGATGAGGCAGGGATTGTAGACTATTCCATTCAGAGGCACTAACATATCTAGATGAAGCAGGGATTGTAGACTATTCCATTCAGAGGCACTAACATATCTAGATGAAGCAGGGATTGTAGACTATTCCATTCAGTGGCACTAACATATCTAGATGAAGCAGGAATTGTAGACTATCCCATTCAGTGGCACTAACATATCTAGATGAAGCAGGGATTGTAGACTACTCCATTCAGTGGCACTAACATATCTAGATGAAGCAGGGATTGTAGACTATCCCATTCAGTGGCACTAACATATCTAGATGAAGCAGGGATTGTAGACTATCCCATTCAGTGGGACTAACATATCTAGATGAAGCAGGGATTGTAGACTATTCCATTCAGAGGCACTAACATATCTAGATGAAGCAGGGATTGTAGACTATTCCATTCAGAGGGACTAACATATCTAGATGAGGCAGGGATTGTAGACTATTCCATTCAGAGGCACTAACATATCTAGATGAGGCAGGGATTGTAGACTATTCCATTCAGTGGGACTAACATATCTAGATGAAGCAGGGATTGTAGACTATTCCATTCAGTGGCACTAACACATCTAGACGAAGCAGGGATTGTAGACTACTCCATTCAGTGGGACTAACATATCTAGATGAGGCAGGGATTGTGGACTATTCCATTCAGAGGCACTAACATATCTAGATGAAGCAGGGATTGTAGATTACTCCATTCAGTGGGACTAACATATCTAGATGAAGCAGGGATTGTAGACTATCCCATTCAGTGGGACTAACATATCTAGATGAAGCAGGGATTGTAGACTATTCCATTCAGTGGGACTAACATATCTAGATGAAGCAGGGATTGTAGACTATTCCATTAAGGGTCACTAACATATCTAGATGAAGCAGGGATTGTAGACTATTCCACTCAGGGTCACTAACATATCTAGATGAAGCAGGGATTGTAGACTACTCCATTCAGTGGGACTAACATATCTAGATGAAGCAGGGATTGTAGACTATTCCATTAAGGGTCACTAACTTATCTAGATGAAGCAGGGATTGTAGACTATTCCATTCAGTAACACTAACATATCTAGATGAAGCAGGGATTGTAGACTATTCCATTCAATGAGACCAGACGACAGAGGTAAAGAGGTAGTTTACCTGCTGGTGGCGAAGGAGACCAGACTACAGAGGTAAAGAGGGAGTTTACCTGCTGGTGGTGAAGGAGACCAGACTACAGAGGTAAAGAGGGAGTTTACCTGCTGGTGGCGAAGGAGACCAGACTACAGAGGTAAAGAGGGAGTTTACCTGCTGGTGATGAAGGAGACCAGACTACAGAGGGAGTTTACCTGCTGGTGGTGAAGGAGACTAGACGACGGAGGGAGTTTACCTGCTGGTGGTGATGGAGACCAGATGACAGAGGGAGTTTACCTGCTGGTGGTGAAGGAGACCAGACTACAGAGATAAAGAGGGAGTTTACCTGCTGGTTGTGAAGGAGACCAGACTACAGAGGGAGTTTACCTGCTGGCGGGGAAGGAGACCAGACTACAGAGGTAAAGAGGGAGTTTACCTGCTGGTGATGAAGGAGACCAGACTACAGAGGGAGTTTACCTGCTGGTGGTGAAGGAGACTAGACGACGGAGGGAGTTTACCTGCTGGTGGTGATGGAGACCAGATGACAGAGGGAGTTTACCTGCTGGTGGTGAAGGAGACCAGACTACAGAGATAAAGAGGGAGTTTACCTGCTGGTTGTGAAGGAGACCAGACTACAGAGGGAGTTTACCTGCTGGTGGTGAAGGAGACCAGACTACAGAGGTAAAGGGAGTTTACCTGCTGGTGCTGAAGGAGACCAGACTACAGAGGTAAAGAGGGAGTTTACCTGCTGGTGCTGAAGGAGACCAGACTAAAGAGGGAGTTTACCTGCTGGTGGTGAAGGAGACCAGACAACAGAGGTAAAGACGGAGTTTACCTGCTGGTGGTGAAGGAGACCAGACTACAGAGGTAAAGAGGGAATTTACCTGGTGGTGGTGAAGGAGACCAGACTACAGAGGGAGTTTACCTGCTGGTGGTGAAGGAGACCAGACTACAGAGGGGGTTTACCTGCTGGTGGTGAAGGAGACCATACTACAGAGGTAAAGAGGAGTTTACCTGCTGGTGGGGAAGGAGACCAGACTACAGAGGTAGTTTACCTGCTGGTGGTGAAGGAGACCAGACTACAGAGGTAAAGAGTGAGTTTACCTGCTGGTGGTGAAGGAGACCAGACTACAGAGGGAGTTTACCTGCTGGTGGTGAAGGAGACCAGACTACAGAGGTAAAAGAGGGAGTTTACCTGCTGGTGGTGAAGGAGACCAGACTACAGAGGAGTTTACCTGCTGGTGGTGAAAGAGACCAGACTATAGAGGAGTTTACCTGCTGGTGGGGAAGGAGACCAGACTACAGAGATAAAAGAGGGAGTTTACCTGCTGGTGGTGAAGGAGACCAGACTACAGAGGGAGTTTACCTGCTGGTGTTGAAGGAGACCAGACTACAGAGGAGTTTACCTGCTGGTGGTGAAGGAGACCAGACTACAGAGGGAGTTTACCTGCTGGTGGTGAAGGAGACCAGACTACAGAGGGAGTTTACCTGCTGGTGGTGAAGGAGACCAGACCTCAGAGGTAAAGAGGGAGTTTACCTGCTGGTGGTGAAGGAGACCAGACTACAGAGATAAAGAGGGAGTTTACCTGCTGGTGGTGAAGGAGACCAGACTACAGAGATAAAGAGGGAGTTTACCTGCTGGTGGTGAAGGAGACCAGACCTCAGAGATAAAGAGGGAGTTTACCTGCTGGTGGTGAAGGAGACCAGACTACAGAGATAAAGAGGGAGTTTACCCAAACGGCCTTTGTAGATGAACACATACAAATGTATCTTTCTGTGCATGTAAATTGAGGTCCAACCTTCCATTTGGTACAAGGTGCAATGGTGGGTGAGTGACTTGGCATTTGTAATAAAGTGCAAGGATGCATGATTAACAGAGTCCAGTCTCTGTCAGACGGAAGAGGTTGTATGCATATTCAACAACTCACCGTAATCAATGACAGAGAGAAGAGTGGCCTGAACAAGCTTCTTTCTAGCCATAAGTGGGAAGCAAGCCTTATTATAAAAATAAAAAACACATTTCAATTTAAGCTTGTCCACATGAACTTTAATAAAAGGACAACTTGTCATCCAACCATATACCCGGGTACACTATTTGTAGGATGACACTTGTCAATGGATAAGCCACCAGACATGACAATGGTAACCTTCTCTGGCAGAGTTTGAGCTCTGGTAAAGGTCATTAATTTGGTTTGTTTTTGTACATTCAAGACCAGTTTGAGACCATAAAGGGAGGCATGCAGTGACTGAAAAGCAGTCTGGAGCTCTTCAACAGCCTGTACCGGAGAAGGAGCACATTAACAACTAGAGAAGGAGCACATTAACAACCAGGAGCACATTAACAACCAGAGAAGGAGCACATTAACAACCAGGGAAGGAGCACATTAACAACCAGGAGCACATTAACAACCAGAGAAGGAGCACATTAACAACCAGGGGAAGGAGCACATTAACAACCAGGAGAACATTAACAACCAGAGAAGGAGAACATTAACAACCAGGGAAGGAGCACATTAACAACCAGGAGCACATTAACAACCAGAGAAGGAGCACGTTAGCAACTAGAGAAGGAGCACATTAACAACCAGGGAAGGAGCACATTAACAACCAGGAGAACATTAACAACCAGAGAAGGAGAACATTAACAACCAGGAAGGAGCACATTAACAACCAGGAGCACATTAACAACCAGAGAAGGAGCACGTTAGCAACTAGAGAAGGAGCCCATTAACAACCAGGGAAGGAGCACATTAACAACTAGAGAAGGAGCACGTTAGCAACTAGAGAAGGAGCACATTAACAACCAGGAAGGAGCACATTAACAACCAGGAGCACATTAACAACCAGAGAAGGAGCACATTAACAACCAGGAGCACATTAACAACCAGAGAAGGAGCACATTAACAACCAGGAGCACATTAACAACCAGAGGAGGAGCACATTAGCAACTAGAGAAGGAGCACATTAACAATTAGGGAAGGAGCACATTAACAACTAGAAGGAGCACATTAACAACTAGAAGGAGCACATTAACAAATAGAGAAGGAGCACATTAACAACCAGAGCACATTAACAACCAGATTAGGAGCACATTAACAACTAGAGAAGGAGCACATTAACAACTAGAGAAGGAGCATGTTAACAACCAGGGAAGGAGGACAGAGAAGGACAACATTAACAACCAGGGAAGGATGACATTAACAACCAGGGAAGGAGGACAGAGAAGAAGTACATTAACAACTAGAGAAGGAGCACATTAACAACTAGAGAAGGAGGACATTAACAACTAGAGAAGGAGGACATTGACAACTAGAGAAGGAGCACATTAACAACTAGAGAAAGAGCACATTAACAACCAGGGAAAGAGCACATTAACAACTAGAGAAGGAGGACATTAACAACTAGAGAAGGAGGACATTGACAACTAGAGAAGGAGCACATTAACAACTAGAGAATGAGCACATTAACAACTAGAGAAGGAGCATATTAACAACCGGAGAAGAGCACATTAACAACCACGGAAGGAGCACAATAACAAGCAGATTAGGAGCACATTAACAACTAGAGAAGGAGCACATTAACAACTAGAGAAGGAGCACATTAACAACCAGAGAAGGAGGACAGAGAAGGACAACATTAACAACCAGAGAAGGAGGACATTAACGACCAGAGAAGGAGCACATTAACACCTAGAAAAGGAGCACATTACCATCCAGAGAAGGAGTACATTAACAACTAGCGAAGGAGGACATTAACAACCAGAAGAACACATTAACAACCAGATTAGGAGCACATTAACAACTAGAGAAGGAGCACATTAACAACTAGAGAAGGAGCACATTAACCACTAGATTAGGAGCACATTAACAACCAGATTAGGAGCACATTAACAACCAGATTAGGAGAACATTAACAACTAGAGAAGGAGCACATTAACAACCAGGGAATGAGCACATTAACAACTAGAGAAGGAGCACATTAACAACTAGAGAAGGAGCACATTAACAACCAGAGAAGGAGCACATTAACAACCAGGGAGGAAGCACATGAATACATGACTGTATCATCTGCATATAAATTCAGCAATTTGATTAGAGGCCAGAACTTGGTTGTTTAGGTTCTCCGTGGACTGTATTTAAATAGTCATCTGATTTTGACTTCCTGATCAATCCTGTACATTTGTTTCTTATCGCTCTGAAGGAGGCCCAGGTCAACAGGAGCATTTGTATGTCTTGCTTGATTCCCCCAAGATATATTTATCTTTATAATTAATTCTGCCAAGTTATCTGGGATTGTCCCTTCCACTGATTCTACATTTCTTCACATGGGGGCATGTTTATGACGAATGGACACAACTTTCATATAAAAATAGTCCCAGACAGTGACAACATCAGGAATCAGACTTATTCTGTCAATATGATGGTAATATCCCCAGTCCATGTGTATTTCATCACTACAGAATATCCCAGTCCATGTGTATTTCATCCCTACAGAATATCCCCAGTCCATGTGTATTTCATCACTACAGAATATCCCCAGTCCATGTATTTCATCACTACAGAATATCCCCAGTCCATGTGTATTTCATCACTACAGAATATCCCCAGTCCATGTGTATTTCATCACTACAGAATATCTCAGTCCATGTGTATTTCATCACCAGAATATCCCAGTCCATGTGTATTTCATCACTACAGAATATCCTCAGTCCATGTGTATCATTCATCACATGTGTATTTATCACTACAGAATATCCCAGTCCATGTGTATTTCATCACTACAGAATATCCCCAGTCCATGTGTATTTCATCACTACAGAATATCCCAGTCCATGTGTATTTCATCATGTCTACAGTCCATGTGTATTTCATCACTACAGAATATCCCAGTCCATGTGTATTTCATCACTACAGAATATCCCCAGTCCATGTGTATTTCATCACTACAGAATATCCCAGTCCATGTGTATTTCATCACTACAGAATATCCCAGTCCATGTGTATTTCATCACTACAGAATATCCCCAGTCCATGTGTATTTCATCACTACAGAATACCCCAGTCCATGTGTATTTCATCACTACAGAATATCCCAGTCCATGTGTATTTCATCACACAGAATATCCAGTCCATGTGTATTTCATCACTACAGAATACCCCAGTCCATGTGTATTTCATCACTACAGAATATCCCAGTCCATGTGTATTTCATCACTACAGAATATCCCAGTCCAGAATTTCATCACCAGAATATCCCCAGTCCATGTGTATTTCATCACTACAGAATATCCCCAGTCC